>NC_134105.1:59255000-59447500 GCF_040939455.1 Microcebus murinus | reverse complement strand
TAGAATTCTGCATTTCTGCATTTCCTCTTGCTGTTTTTTTTGGAATTGTCCTGAAGCAGAAATTGCAGCACTGATGGGAATCACTGTTTGCCATAGGGGAGGGTGGGTCAGGAGAGCATTGAAAACAATGGGCAGAATGGAGAGAAGGTACTATAATTATTTCCTGAGCTTGCTTATCTTACCATATACCCAAGAAGTAGGTATGGTCAACAACAACACTAAAAAATGTGAAATTTTAGTGGGTGCAGAGTGATATGCAATGATGGAAAATAGGATACTTTCCAGAACTCATTAAAGAATTATATAAAGTGATGTGATAGAAAATGTACAGCAAAAGCTAATGCAGAAAAAACAGGACATGCAATTGGTGGGCTAAAAAAGAAGAAAAGGCAGGGAGGTGTTATCTTGCAATGATATTTAATATTATATTCTTCTGGTTTTTTTTTTTTTTTTCTTTCTGAGTACAGATTTTTAATACATCTGAAATTGCCAAAGCTTGCCCTGGAGCTCTGTGTAACTTTGCTTTCTATGGTGGAAAGACCTTGTACCATCAATACATCCCCGCCTTCCATGTATACAATCTATTTGTCTTTCTCTGGCTTATAAACTTTGTCATTGCACTGGGTCAATGTACCCTTGCTGGTGCTTTCGCTGCTTATTACTGGGCCGCAAAGAAACCTGATGACATCCCACCCCATCCACTTTTGACTTCATTTGGACGAGCCACACGGTAAGCTCTGTGTTAAACCTGATCTCAGTTATATTTAGTGTCCTTGTAACTCAGTCTTGGATAGTTAATTCAAGTGTCAAGATACCAATGAGGCTGAAGGCATGATCCAAGATTCATGGATGCCCACTGGTTCTACCTGGTTTTGTAGCCACAGTTTTTACAATCCCTACCCAGGCCAGTATACTTCTAAATGCCATAGGTGAGGGGAAGAAGTAGAGGTGGCCACCAAATTAAAGATCGAGGATTAACTAGGCCCTATTATTTCCAGTGATCAGCTCAAACATCCTATTATATGACGACAGGCTGTTGGTATCCTTCATGTTGCTGATAAGCAATACAGATGTATATGGTTTAAAATCCTCTATGATACCTTTATCAATCTGAATAAAAGTGTACAAAAAGCTCTTTCCCATTAATCCTTCTTCAGATCCCTTTTACCTTGAAAATTGTTCAACTAGCATCCTTTTAGTTAATGGTAAAGATACTTTAACTTTTTTCTCATTTTATTTTTGCCCAGATATCACACAGGATCTCTAGCATTTGGATCTTTAATTCTTGCATCAATTCAAATGCTTAAAATGGTTCTGCAGTACGTGGACAAACGTCTTAAAAGTAAGATTAAAAAATTTATCTCAGACTTCCCGACCCCTGTGAAGAGAATAGACTGGGGCAGGGCGTGGGGGGAGACATGATGACTGCAACTTAGACTAGGGCAGTAAGGATGGAAAGAGGCAGGTTTGGATATGTTCTGAAGGAAACTCCAACAGAACTTGCTGAGGGAGTGGATGATGGTAGAGAAGAAAAGAGAGAAAATGTACATTATCCCATTTATAAGATGTGGAAGCCAGGAAAAACAAATTGCAAAAAGGAGGTTAAGAATTCTATTTTGACATGTTATTATTGAGAAGCATGCTGGAGATGTCAGGTAGGCAGTTCTAAGTTGAGAACTCAGGTCAGGTTAAGCTTAAAATATAAATGTAGATGCCATTGGCTTAAGTCTTCATACATAATGCATATATATTTTACAAACACATAAATTCTGCTTAAGAGTCACCTTACAAGAGTTTTTTATTAATAGCCAAAACAGTCTTGAGAAAAACAGCAAAGTTGGAGGACTCATACTTCCTGATTTTGAAATTTATCACAAAGCTACAGCAATCAAAACAGTGTGGTATGGGCATAAGGAAGGACATACAGACCTGGAAAAGAATGAGATCCCAGAAATAAAACCTCACATATAATACCATTTGATGGGAAAGGTCAGTCTTTTCTACTAATGGTGCTGGGAAAACTGGATATTCACATGCAAAAGAGTAAAGTTGGATTCTTACCTTATACCACATATAAAAATTAAGCCAAAATAGATCAAATACCTAAACATAAGAGCTAAGACTATAAAACTCATAGAGGAAACATAGGAAGAAATCTTCATGATATTGGATTGGATGATGATTTCTTGGATATCACACCAAAAACATAGGTAACAAAATAAAAAATAAATTGAACTCCATCAAAATTAAAAACATGTGTGCTTCAAAAGAAAAGGACACTATCAAGAGAGTGAAAAGACAGTGCACATAATGGAAGAAAATATTTGCAAATCACATACCATTAAGGGATTAATATCCAGAGTGTATACAACTCAACAGCAAACAAGTAGGCACCCCAGTTCAAAAATGGGCAAAGAAGTTTAATGAACATTTCTACAAATAAGACATACAAATGGCCAATAAGGACATGAAAAGATGCTCAATGTCACTAGTCATTACAGAAATGCAAATCAAAACCACAAAGAAAATACCACTTCATACCCATTAGAATGATTATTATTAAAAAAAAAAAAAAACAGAAAATAACAAGTGATAATGAGGGTGCTGAAAATCTGGATCTCTTGTGTCTTGCTGGTAGAAAGGTAAAATAATGTAATCACTGTGGGAAACAGTATGGCCATTCCTTAAAAAGTTAAAAATGGAATTTCTCTGTATGAACCAGAAATTTCACTTCTAGATATATATTTAAAAGAATGAAAGCAGGAACACAGATACTTGCACACCAATGTTCCCAGAAGCATTATTCACAATAGCCAAGAGGTGGAAACAACCCAAATTTTCACCAACAGATAATGGATAAATAAATGTATATTCATAAAATGGAATATTATTCAGCCTTAGAAAGGGATGAAATGATGAATGTTGAAATATGCTAAGTTAAATAAGCAAGATACAAAGATAAATATTATGTGATTACTCTTATATGAGGTACCTAGAAGAGGCAAATTCATACAAGACAGAAGTATAATAGAGGTTACTAGGATGCAGGGGAATGGGGAATGAGGAGTTACTGTTGAATGGGTATAGAATTTCTATTTGGAATGACAAAAATTCTGGAAATAGATAGTGGTGATGGTTGCACAACATTGTAAATGTAGTCCATACCATTGAATTGTACAATTAAAAATGGTTAAAATGGCAAATTTTATATTATGCACATTTTACCACAATAAAAATTTTAAAGCCCATTTTAAGTATTTTGTTATTTATTTTGATTCATAGGGTTCAGTTGCAATTATTAATAGATTTACATCCCTCTTTTTCATAGATGCTCAAAACAAGTTTTCTAAATTGCTACAATGCTGCCTGAAATGCTGTTTCTGGTGTTTAGAAAAAGTAGTAAAGTTTTTAAACAGAAATGCCTATATTATGGTAAGTAGATTATTTTTTATATACTAAGCTCTTTCTTTGCAAACCCAAATGCCACATATAAAGCACTTTTCTAAAGCACTTTTACCTCATGTAGTGCCAATTCATGATTTAGGGCTATGCTTCCCTGGTTGTGATAGTGTCTGAACTATACTCCATTGTTACCCTCAATATCTTTTTTGAAAGGGAAAATATTGACATTGAAAAATTTAAAGTGTGTTACATTGAAAATGGTTTTGTGTCTTTGACATAGTTTAGTGGAGGAACTCTTGCTTACTCTGTGTTCCCCTCTGAGAAGAAAATGTCTTTCTAATTCGGATTTACATAATTTTAAGAAGGGACTGATCATTTTATAACTTTTGTGTTGAAACATGTGGGCATTGGCATTGCTCGACTAAATATTTATGTATTCCCTGTGGGAATATGGAGACTTCTTAATAAATTTTTTCAAATAAAGGATCCAGAAATATAACTCTTGTAAAATTTAGAAGCTGAAGAACAACCTTATAACACCTGCTTATTATCACAGTGACACAGGGTGTGAAAAGCAATTCAAATAGTCATTAATTTACCTCCAGTGAGAGTATTGTGTTGAGCTTTTTTATCAGTCAGTCAAATGTAGGGAAAAGCATTGAGTTTCCTTAACAATAATTTTTAATGTAGAGACTACAATATTTAACCCATTCAGCAACAAACTCCAGCCAAAACATTTCAAAGATAGAAGTCACTACGTGAGATTTGAGAACAAGACCTGCCTCTGTTTGTGGCTGTCTCATTCCCCCAAAATTTAAGGGTACATGGCATCTGAAACACACCTTCGTGTCAATGACCCTGAGAGTTGTACAATGTTGAAGACACACAGTTCCCAGGCCTCCCACAAACCCAAATGTTGGAAGGAGGAATGGTGATAGCTGTATGAATAACAGGAATTGAGTTGGTTATTTTCCTGTCACTGGATTTCCCTTTGGTCTTGTCAGGGTATGTTACTGACTCCAGAATAATATCAATTGTCTTCCTCAGATTGCAATATATGGCAGAAACTTCTGCAGGTCAGCAAGAGATGCTTTCAATTTGCTGATGAGAAACATTTTAAAGTGAGTAATCAGGTTGAACACTGCAATGAATAATTTGGTGAACCTGTAGCATTACATTCATCACATGTTACAAGTGTTGATAATACTATTAGACATGAATATTATCTTTTAATATGATAGATTTAAATCTTCTCTCTCACACCATTAATTTCTTTTCATAGCTTAGAATTTTTGCTTTCATCATCCACCTATGTCTTGATAACCACTGGCATTTATTCATTTTTATTATCCCTTCTGCTCAGAAATTCCCCAGATGAACTACATTATCATCTTCTCCCTGGCCATTTCCTCCCCAAAAAATTGATGGAGGCTGAGTGAACAAAATCAGAGAACAAATGTAGCATCCTCAGGGTGTCTTTAGGCCTCCAATTAGAGAGAGAGAGGCTGACACAAACCATTGCAGGGCACTCAAAGGCCTGCAATGTGATCTTCTGTTTACTTCACTAAAAATAAGTCAGAACTTCATCCCTGGATTTTACCTTCAATTTTTGTGAAACAATTGCCAAATAAAATTTCAGCAGAAACACATCAGGATGAAGTCATGAATATTGACTGCCATAAATTTCAAGTAACAAGTATATTTTAAACACAAGATTATACTTTCTTTTTTTTCTGATACTCAGAGTTGCAGTTACAGATGAAGTTACATACTTTGTATTATTCCTGGGGAAAATTCTAATATCTGGGAGTATGGGTAAGTAATAATGATAATAATAATAATAATAATAATAAAAAGTTCAAAAGATGCTTGTAAAAACTGCTTTACTCAAAAAAGCTATATTCCTTTGCAAATGTGTAATATACATGTTCTGCCTTTGCAATGTAGGTATTCTGGCCTTCCTGTTCTTCACACGGAAAATGCCAATGATTGAAGTGGGACCAACATCTTTAAATTACTACTGGGTACCTTTGCTGGTAAGAGCTTATGTCTAAGGCAGTTTGGGTTGCTCTAACAAAGATACTGTAGACTGAGAAGCTTAAACAACAGAAATTTATTCCTAGTGGTTCTGAAGGCTGAGAGTTCCAAGGTCAAGGTGCCAGCTGCTTTGGTTCCTGATGAGGGCCCTCTTCCTGGTGTACAGCGGGACACTTTCCTATATCCTTGCGTGGTGGAGAAAGAGAGAGATCATCTCTCCCATGTCTCTTCCTATAAGGGCACTTATCTCACCCTTAGGCCCTAATTACCTCCCAAAGGCCCCATCTTCAAATCACATTGGGGATTAAGGCTTCAACTTACAAATTTTGGGGGGACACAATTCACTCCATAGCAGATGGATATTGTTGACTCTATGATTTATCAGAGATAGCAAAACAAAAAGGAATAGGAGAAATGATAATGATAGCAACCCCCATTCCACTTTAGAGACTGGGGTTCCTTGGAAACAACCAGACAAAGGGTTGCATGCAGAAGGTTTGTCAGGAAGGTCTCTCCTGGGTTACATTTGTAAGGAAGTGAGGCGGGCAGGACAGAGCGGCAGGAGAAGCTGACCCATGCTGCAGTTACAGCAGAGGCCTCAGAATTACGGAAAGTTCTGGCAAAGGGGCTGAGCCTTTGGAGGCTGCATCAGGCAGCTGTTGGCTTATGAGCTGACCCCAAGATGGGGCTGTAACCTTGGGTGAGGCAGTTCCCTGCAGGGAGGGCAATTCTTAGTGAGGGAAGCAGCTGAGTCTTTAGCAGCCTACATTCCCAACAGCTGGGGAAGGAGCCCTGTGGTATCCAGTACAGTATATTAACTCACCGAATCCAGATCTCATAAATGCTGTTATTACTCACATCTCCTCTCCCCCATGCCAATTTTATATAGGCAGCACAGAGAAGTTAATTCACTTATTGAGTGCCTGAGCTGTAATTCAAACTCTGGCAATATGTGCTCTTAACTCCCAATGCTTTACTGCCTATGTGTGCAGGATCCTAAAACGGGGATATTTTTGATAGGCACTGGGGCTGGCGGTAAGAAAGTGGCCAGGTAATTTAATACATTTTGTTTAAATCTCAGCACAAAACACACAAAAAATTATCATTGAAATTTTTGTTCTCTATATTGAAATCTTTTCTAACACAGAGTATTTCAGAACTTTCTCATGGTGACTTTCATGACAGCTGCATTATTGTTCTTCTGAACAACGTAAATGACACGGTTCTCTTCTTTAACCGTTTGCAGACTGTCACTTTGGGGTCTTACCTGATTGCCCATGGGTTCTTCAGCGTCTATGCAATGTGTGTTGAAACAATTTTCCTCTGCTTCTGTAAGTAGTCAGTGTGTGTTTCCCTCTTCCGTGGATAACTGAAAGATGAGAAGGTGAAGACTGGCGTCCTTAGCTGGCTTGTGAATTTGCTGTTACCCAGCTATAACTGCAAAATAGTGTTTATGTAGAAGGACATATTGCTTAGAAGATGCTCTTTAAACCTTAACAGTTGAGAAATAAGCCAGACATGGAGACAAATACTTCATGATCTCACTTACATGTGGAATCTAAAAATGTCAAATTCATAAAAAGAGAGAGGAGAAAGGTGATGACCATGAGACTGCCAATTACACAGGCTGAATAAACTATGGAAATCTGATGCATTGCATCGTGACTATAGTTAATATTATATTATTTACTTGACATTTGTGAAGAGAGTGCATCTTAGGTATTCTTACCACACACGCAAAAAGATAACTATGTGAGGTGATGAGTATGTTAATTAGCTTGATTTTGGTAATCATTTCACAATGTATGCATATATCAAAACATTGTACACTGTAAATATATATAATTTTTACTTGTCAATTACACATAATAAAGCTGAAGAAAAAAATTATACTTCACAAAAGCTTGGGGCAAAATGCAACATTACAAAAAAAAAAAAAAACAGAAACCCTTAACAGCTGAGAGAATGGAGTTTGCAAAGCACGAAAGTGTCAACTATTAAAATGAATTTAAAAGCATGCTTTTAAATGTATAATAATCATTGGCTTCTGTTGTGCTTTGTTAACAGAACTGAGAATGTAACTGAACCTTAGGACCTGGGTTTTGGGAATTCTTTGAGTACAGCATTTATAGATTCCCATAAAGCCAAGATGGCAATGGTTTCAAAGACACATAGGGCCAATTTACACTATATAACATGATGACAGATGGATAGGATTCAGAGAAGAGCATGTCTAGGAAGTGGCTGGACCAATTTAGATACACAGACCTAAAGTACATCTTTAGAGCTTTCATCACTGACGTGTACACCATGCACCATGAGGCATATGCAGCTCACATACACAGAATGGACGTGCCTCATCCCAAAAGTCCTGGAGAACCTAGTGCTCCTCGGGAGCTTAATTTGGCCCTCACCTTCAATGTCACCTCTTTGGCAAACCTGGAGAAGGTACAGCCAGCAGATCAAAGAACATGACTTGTTATCTGTACAACTATACAGCCTGGGAGATTATTTCTTTGGCACATCACTCTTAAGAGAAACAAACAAACAAAAACAACCCTTATTCTCTCACAGGGAATTACTGAGCAATCTGCTGAGCAAGCTAACAGTTTATTTTTTATTTTCAACCTTACACTGGGGTCAGGAAAGGAGATAAGAAACTATAGGGAGATATATTCAAAGAAAAAGTTCCTAGAAAATAGTCTGATCTTATTATTTTCTTTCTGAACATGTTAAAATCAATTTTCAATAACTAGACAAAAAAATCAGGAGAACTTTCTGTCCTAGTTAGCTCTTCCGCTGGCTGTAAATGGAACTAGAATGTTTATTCCCAGCAACTTGGTGATTTGTTAAGAAAATCCATCTACAAAATATCACATGAGCAAACTCTCCAGTTCAGGTATGGGGTGGAAGAGCCAGCCTGGGAGTAACATAGTACAAAGACGTAGTGGGCACAGAGCTCTGGAATGTTAAGATGTCTTCTCTCATCCCACATGCTAATCATAGGGGCGATACTTGGAGATCCCTCTGTGATCTTCCCCACTCATGTAACTGAAAATATTTCTCAAAGTTTGTCTCAGGAAATGTCTAGGACCTACTTATTTCTGGGCTTTGGAAGCTTTGGCTAATTGTGTAGATTTTAAATTTGGCAATGGATTTTCAATTTGAGCAGTAAGAAAGGTTTTCCACATTTATTAATCAATTGCCAACTCCCTGAAAGCTGGATATAATATCAGCATTATTCAATACATTGTGTGTTGACATGAATAGTTTCCTTTCAGAGACTCTTGTCCTCCACAACAAACAATAAGGGAAACCATGTTTTATCTTTCTTCCTTCCCCAGCTATTACTATGGGCAACATCATACTTTGGAAAATATTGTTCTTAAGTGATACCCCAAGCCAAATTCTGATTATATGAAACTATACTTTTAATTTTTTTTTATATATCTCTTTATACCTATTATCTTGGTTGCCAGAAAACTGGTGTTTATTAAAATGCCAACCATTAGTAAACACTTCCTTTATAGAAACATAGCACCTTTTTAAGATTTTCCCCAGGATGGGAAAAATAATAGTTATAGATGATATTAATGTGATCCAGACCAGGCTTCCCAGCAGTAGCTCAAGGGTAATAGTGAGACAGATATATGATATGATATAATAGGCCACCCTTATCTGTGGGGCCTATGTTCCAAGACCCCTAGGTGATGCCTGAAACCTCCCGTAGTACCAAACCCCATTGCCATCAACCAGAACACATTTCTGTTCATGTCTTCCACACACAAATTTAATGCCTGAGCACTTGTCATGCACTGTGGTCTTAACTTTTGCAGTCTGAGGTATGACAGCAAAACTAGCACAAATTTTTTTCTTCACAATTTCACAGATAATAGATTTGTTCCTACTGTAGAACACAGCATACAGACTTTTTTTTCCTTAATGACTTGAGAACTTTCACCTTTTGACTTAAAGGAAACACTGTAGGGCTTTTCTCTGGCATATCCGAATTGCCAGCATCACCACGCTTGTGCTTGGGGGCCGTTATTAAGTAAAATAGGGGTTACTTGAACACACGCAATCCCAAAATAGTCTATCTGAAATGGCTACTAAATGACTAATGGGCAGGTAGCATAGATAGCGTGGAGATACTGAACAAAGGGATGATCCGTGGCCTGGGTGGGATGTTGAGGAAGGCAAGAGATTTCATCATGTACTCAGAACGGTGCACAATTTAAAACTGATGAATTGGTTTTTTTTCTGGAATTTTTTTATTTCATATTTTTGGACCATGTTTAGCTTCGGGTTACTGCAACCATGGAAAGTGAAACTGCAGAAATCGAAACTACAGATAAAGGGAGACTACTGTGTAGAAATAGGATTAACCACTTCGGTCTGGCGCTCACTGGCCGGGAAACCTTGCCCACAGCCGGCACTCACAGTCCGCAGGATGTTTGTGCTGTGCATTGACGCTGAACCCGTTTTGCTCTTGTGTGATGAGGAAGCTTTAAAGCACTGAAAGCTTGTTTTACTTTACAGGCAGCTTTACTTGTAATATAAATCAGAATAGGTAACATATACATATATGTTTTCATTACGTTATTTTTAAATGTTCACAATTTTATTTTGATAAATGAAAAATTTAGAAAAGTCATATCCCGGCTGTCTGCTAAAGTTGGGCCTGGCAGTGTGCCTTAGTATCACGGGTGTCGGCCAAAGTCGCTGTGCGCCTCCATCTGTGGCTGTCACCTATAGTCGTCCCTCGTACCGAAGTGGTTAAGGACAAAAGAACAAAATGTTCAGTATCTATCGTGTTCTGTCCTTAGCTTTTCATTTTATATTTGAGGAAGGCAACTGCAAGGTCTAATGTAAAAATCTACTACAGCAATGATCCAACTATTCCCCAGAGAGAATAGATACTATCTTCCATGAATTGTATGTACCTGCAGGAAACTTAATTCCACGTAAACTTCTCGCTTCTCAGCATAATTCTGGTGCCTCCCCCGAGCCGCCCAGCGGGTGGGTGCTCACTGGACACACCATCATTTTAATATCAGCCCAAGCAAAGCAGGAAGGTAAATCCATATATTACAGAAGTCAGAAAACACTGATATTCTGATACTAATTTTCAAATATAATCTGAAGCAGACTACAAGGATTTAGGACAGGATGCTTTATAGTTATTAATGAGTAGGATGGAAACTGGACTAGGTGTTGAGAGGCTCATTGTGATTATTGTCTCAGAGCTTCTGACTTGAGCAGAGTCATTTTTTTATCCCTGGGCTTCACATTCTGCATCTGTAATAGTAGGATGTGGACTACCACTAAAAGTGAATTGAAACTGTGAAATTCAATTATTATTCCACAGGATCAATATACTCTTTTTTTTTTCAATATACTCTTTATTCAGCTTCATCCCCAAGGATACAGCAATTTATATCTTTCTGAAATGAACAGTCACACTATTTAAAGATAATACTTTTAGAAGGATATGGAAGATCTTATTAACCTTTTTTTAAACAATAATAACTAATTTTTTAAATTTCAGAATATTACGGGCGTACACACATTTTGATGACATAATTTGCTTTCGTACAGTTTGAGTCAAAGGTGTAAGTGTGCCCTTTACCCAGATAGTGAGCCCTGTAACCATTTAAACTATCAGAATAAACTTCTTTGGGAGTGTGAGTGATTTAGGAAGTTTCAGTAACTCCTGGCAGAGGTTCAGGCTTCTTGCCTTGTCCATCATCAGCAACTTAACTGCACTGCTTTGTGTTATATATGACTTTCTAACACCGATTTCTCTGATTTTTCCCTGTCGACTCTCCAATTGATAAAAATGTGTATAATTGTTCTGCTGCTGCTTGCTGCTTTTGCCTGCTTTGGCTGCTGCATATACAGGTGAAGATCTGGAAAGAAATGATGGATCTACAGAAAAACCCTACTTCATAACCCCTAACCTGCACAGAATTCTGATCAAGAAGCAACTAGTTCCCCGGAAACAGAGTAGAAAAGCACCAAACAGTGTCACTCACTTTTAAGTAGAAGTTTTGTAAATTGGGTCAATTGTAATTTGAAGTTGTTGCTTTTCAGTAATGTGAAATTTCTGTGCTTATGTCTAAAATGTCAGCAGCTGGTACCATCTGAGGTGTCAGGCATTTGATGACAGCAGTTTCTATCAACTTTTAGACTGTGGTCCCAGCTGAAGAGCAAAGTGTTAATGTTAAACATTTTTAAAAATCTATAGCCAAAAGTGTTTTAATAACTTTTATAACTCAGCATGCTGCTTGTATTGCAGCACTTTGATAGCCTTTCTTTTTTATAAGTGTATATTTGTAAAGGATATTCAGGCAATTTTTGAAAACACTATAAATGTGTAATCAATTAGCCATAAAAATATTGATTTATAGTTAACCAGCATATGGTACTAAATTTGTAAATATGGTGCTATGGTTATATTTATACTGTTCAAGATGGTGGACAACCCTCTAAACTGTGATTAAGCTTGTGTTAATGGTTCTCTAGGAAGTATATTTCAGTAAGTGAGTCAAGTCCATAACAGACATATAGATGTTAATGTTACATAGGTTCTACAGAGAGCATTACTGAGTAAAAATGACCATGGAACCTTTATAGTACATTCTGTTTAAGTAAAATTATATTTACATTGAAGTTGAATCTGAATTCGGGAATGTCATTTCCAATAATAGGAACCTCTGGCCGCCATGAAAATATTCTGAGCAAAACTGAAATTGCCACAAACTCATGCCTTTTGTCTCTAACCTAAATTTCCTATTTCTACCGTATAGAAGATCAGTGTGAATTTGTTTCAGAAGAGTGATTATATCTTTTCATGGGCATACTTGTATTTCTACCTTAAAGAGACTGTGTGGCTTTGTTCTACAAAAGGTTTAATTTTAGCTCAAGTTTCAGTGAAGAAAAAGAAAAGTATGACCCTTCAAATTTTAGGGAAATTGAGGAAATATACCATTGGCATATGCCAAATATACCATTGACCCTCCATTAATTAGGTACCTCATCTGGTACCTTTACAAGGGGCAAACTTTGGGTTAGGAAATCTCTCCCTCCAGGGCTTAGGAAGAAAGTTGTCACCACACTCCACCTCTGCTGGCCTGAGGTTTCTGGCAGCCATGCCCAAGTCTTGCATGGCAGAGCAAAGCATGAATCAGACACTCATAGACCTTGCCTGTCCACCCTGTGTGCAAATGCATATCATATGGCTAACAGTGTAAAAAAGCAACCCAAAAGGAGCACTGAATCAATTTCGATCCTTTTGGCTTTTACACTAAGCTTGTGTATAAGGATTATTTAGGTATTAACAGAAAGGAACATGTTGGTCTAATGTGTTCATCTGAATATGATCCATACATCCAAGAAAAGTCAGAAATGTATTATCATGTTATAAATTAATATAAATACTAGTTTATTTAATTATCCTGAAGTGTAGAAACCTAGATTTAGACTAACTCCATGGCATATTAATAGCAAGAAGCCAATGAATGGAAAAGCTTTTCAATATATTGGTCCTTATAATGACCACCAACTTGTTCTCAGCTTACTTTCTTGAGATTATTATAGTCAGAAGTATCACTTGGCTTCATATCTTGGCAAAGAACTTAATTCCTTATCATTCTCTTGAAGCATAAAGCAGGAAAGAATGATAACTTCTCTTTCTGGATTATTATTATTATTTAATTCAATAATACAGGGGCCACAACAAAGAACTAGTAGAATAGTAACCTTTACCTGAGAATTTGTTATAGATACCCGTGGCACCCCCAGCCAAGAGATTCTGATATATTGTGTTTGGATGTGGGCCACCATGTGAATTATTATAAAGTTCTCTATTTCATTCTGATGCACATAAAAGTTGGACAAGCACTTGAATAAAATATAAATCAACATGTAAGAAACTAATTGCCTATTTATATTATGGTATTTCTAGTAAGAAAAATATTCTCCATTTATTACTTTTTTGTGTAATTGAAATACATAGAGCAAAACTGAGTGTTGTTTTTTAGAAGAAATGTAGAAACCATTTTCTTACAAAGCAATTCAACTAATAGCTGTGGCAAACCAGGACAATATTCCTCAAAACTTGCAGTTCATGCATTTGAAATACTATAAAATTTTACAACTCTTATTTTTCAAGGCTGTACTATCTAAATTGTTGATGGTAAAATAAAATCCATTTTGAATAAATACGGTAATTTAGAAAGTAAATTAAGAAAAAGAAGGTAAAACTTATTTCCTCAATCACGCAACTAAGGGACATGCAATATGATCAGAATCTTATATGTTACACAGAATAATATAATACCTTACTGACATAATAACAAGGGCTGAGTGTTTTCTCATAACTATGTTTACAATAATGTTGATGCCAAACTATGCTGTTTAGAAAAAATAACTAACATTTTGAACTGCTGTAAAGCAAGTAAGCAGCAGATGGCGATGTTACTTCTCCTACAGTTTTGCTTTAATATTTATTCTGTGCCATTCTTCCTCCTAGTGGACGATTTAGAAAGAAACGATGGTTCTACTACAAGACCCTATTACGTGAGTCCGTCTCTGCTGAAGATTTTCCAGGATAACTATTCACGAACTAAGAAAAGGTAGAAGAGCAAACTGGTCATCCTACAGCGATGTGTTACTCTTTCCCCATCTGCTGTGTCTGTGCAACGCTCCTTTCAGAAGTGCTTTGTGTTTAGCAACACTGTATTCATGACCTTGTTGGCTTGTATTTGCATGTTTTATACCAAAGCTTATACTGTAATATGTGAAGCCATCAGAAGTCCCAAGGGAATTGTTAATAACATGAAACATTTTTATACTAAGACTTTTGTTTTGTAATTCATTTTTAAATAGAGTGTCTTGGATGTTTTGAAAATACTACCGTATATGTTAATATTCTTTTAAATATTGGATTGAAAAATGATACATTATTTAAATTGATAGCTCCTAATATATTTTTTAAATTACAACAAAAAGACTTCTTCTGCAGGGAAAATTAGCAAACAAAGTGAGATTAAAAAGTTTAAAGCTTTTTGCCAATCCTATTTGACAGTAAATCAGTGAAAGGACCTCCCCGTTCCAGAGTTTGCTCTCTTTAAATATAGAATGTTTCCTATTAGACGAATTGCCAATCATGCAGCCTTTACTACTTCGTCCTCTGACAAAGTGCCTTACTGGCTGTCTAATACTACCCAGCTTTTGTGGGCAAGTTTACAAACACTGTTTAAAAAAAAGTAAAACCTGCGATGTTTAGTAATTAAAACAAGTCTTGCATTTGTTTTCCTCTTACTCACTGGTTGGAAACCATTTGTCATTTCAGTATGTTTGATATCCTTGTTATTATAGAGTACATTGTGCAGCTAAACAATTTCCCTTGCGCCTAGTGGACATTCATGAATGTGTACTATACGCAAGAAAAAAAAAATCCTGAAAGGACACTTGTAGGGTTTCTTTGATTTTTTACTAAAAGAGAACTTTCAAAATATAATCTTTTCTATAGTAGACCTTTGAAAATACAATAAGTATAATACTGCATTTCTCAGTGTTTTACATAGGTTGGAAAGGGAAACTTCTAGGACTTACAAAGGGAATCTTCATGCCCTCAAAAGGATGCTCACAGATGTCATGTACTTAATAGCTCCATTTTACATGACCATTTGTTTTCACTAAAGCCTGTTCTATAATATCATTTCATTTTTCAACTTCTGATATTAATCAGTTTACTTATAATTTAATTTTATTGTGCTAATAAATAAAAACAATTTCTAAATCAGTTTTAAATAATTTTACTAGTACTATTAACTTTTAAGGAAATTAATTCAATTTGTTACTCAGTGTTACAGAAAGAGTCCATAAAAGTATTCACCCTAATGGAATGTCAATCACGTAATGATAATTTGTTAATGTTTTGAGAATCGATCAATAAGAAGTTACTATCAGTTAATCTATTATCACATTTGTTTAAATGTGACTTTAGATACTTTTATGCCAAAAATAAACCCATATGAGCACATGACAGTCTGAGCTCTATAATCAGTATGCTTCTGCTGTGCAGAAATATTAGGAAAATATTGTCTAAATACCTTTGATAATTGAAATGTTTAATATTTAATGAAATTTATTGTTATCCATTGTTTAAAATCTGTTTTTTCTTTTAATAAAGATTTAGATAAGAAAGAACTGTCTGACTTTTTATTTCTTAAAGCAAAAAAATGAGAAAAGCTTGCGTTTTTAAAACCTACCATACTACGACAATATTTTCTCTGTACCAAATATCTAGGGTTTTTTTAAACATCTAGATTTATCTTTTAAAACTTCCATTTTTTCTCTAGTTGCACATTGCCAAATGAAATAACTGAAACTGATAATTTATAAAAACTTCATAAGTCAAAGCTAAATGGATAAGAGATGGATTTTTAAAAAACCCAAACAATGGCCTAAATAAGTTAGTTTGTCTTTGTTTTAATTTGCTGAAGGTTTGCTTAGTACCTCATTTGCTTTGTCAAAATTCATAAGAAAAAAAAAATCATGATTTTCAAGGCCAGAATAATTTAGATAACCTAAAAAATGTAAACACCAAATGACAGTAGTTTTCTACAGCAAGATCAATCGTACCTTTCACTGTTTTATCTTAGGCTAATTTTTTTCTTAGGTTCAAATAATCCTTAAGAAATTATCAATTTCTTTCAAAGAAAATATAAAACAATGTTCTTACAGTTTACAGGGTTCTTTTAAAATATTTTAAATCTAATAATATGTTTGTTAATATAGCTGATTCATTTTTTTACTGGAAATAAAAATGTAGTTTGATTTCCAGAAGAAATCCAAATTCTGCTTTCGCTCTTAATAACTCCTACTTTTAGATGATAAAGCACTTATCATAATTGTAAATAAATTGTATAAAATTGTACTATGATTGATTTGGTTTTTCCATGTGCCTAAAAAGCTCAGAAAGAGTTTGTGTCTCCATATAGTAAAATAAGACTATGAGGGATTCTGTGGGATCATCAGGGATAATGCAATTGTTATTTAAACTGATATTGGAAAACAGACTTTGTGTAACAGTTCCTTATTTTTCTTTTAGTATAATATATGGCTGACCAGTGCTCATTCCAATGCATGTTCTTTCACTTTTACAAGTGGCGCCTCAGGAAATTGCTCTTAAACTCTAACCAGGCATAGTAATTATCTTTAGTATTATCTGGTTCTGGATTGGGGAACATGCTTTATAAATCAGTCTTTGTTGGCATAAGATAGGGGACAAAATTGAACTAAAATCATTATTGCAGATCATGGTGTATGAAATGGTATCTTAACGTGTTTTCCAGTTTCTTGCAAACGTTATCCTTAGATGTTTGCAAATTAAAAATATATATATATAGCTATATGATTACAAGAATACAATTCTATAATATGTCTTATCTAATTTTTATTATCTACATCTAATAAAGTAAATAAAAAACACAAAAAATATATAGCAGGAAAATATTCTTCAAAGTTACTTCCTATATACCATGATTTTAGTCTTAAGGTTAAAATGGGTATTAAAAACTTTTCTCTCAGGACCTAGCTAAGTTACTTCTGGTTATTAGTAAACCTATTATCATGCAGAAAACAAAGCCAACTCCCGTTAAAACAAACATGAATTTATGAAAATCAAGAACCACTTTATGCAAGGCTTGGACGTCAGAACAATGTCACAGTCATAGACCCTCTTAAAATTTTTCAGGCCAAACTGAATTACCCTCTCCCACATTTGCAACTTTTAATTGCTTGAAATGAAAGGTAGCCAAAACGGTATGGAATCTGGTAATATTTTCTGTCATGGTTTCTGTGCTGGGGGAATAGGCTCTGTTGTGTGACACATTTAAAAGCAATCAATTCAATTTTACTATTTGAAATCACTAGCTTGTTTTCTTTTTTAAATTTAACTCCTTGCCTTTTTCTCCAGTCCTTTGTATTTACTGTATTAATCAGAAAAATTTAGGCCAAGTGGGAAAATTGTGAATGCCCTTCTATTGCTGGCTCAAAAACTTGGATACATCTTCATCTTCTGGCCCTTTGCAGTCAAAGAGCACAGTGTGTTAACCAGAGTAGGAAAGGCTTATGGAATGAGAAAGATGCATTCTACATATAAATTAAAATGGAGCCAAAACTTGATTCATCGTTAGAACAATGTTGGACTCACCACATTCTTCCAGCAGGATGAATGTGCACTGTTGCATGTGTGTCTGCACAGAAAGGAGAAAAATAAGGTAAGATGTTGGGAAAAGCATTGGTGTCCAATCTCTAGTGGGATACAAGAGGGCAATGTTACAGAAGTGGGGTAACTTCTGAATGCAATCAATAAATGTATTGAAAAAAAACCTCCATAGCAAATCAGAAGACAGTAAGTAAACAAATAAAAATATTTTTCCAGCCAGGCATGGTACCACACACCTGTAATGCCAGCTATTGGGCAGGCTGGAGCAGAAGTATCACTTGAGCCCAGGAGTTTGACGCTAGCCTCAGCAACATAGCAAGACCCTGTCTGTAGAAAAAAAATCATATATATATATATATATATATATATATATATTCCATCCTCTAGCAAACAGAATTGAAGGTGACTGTGTTACAATGAAAGTAATCACAGAGATGTATTTATCCCAAACAAACATAAAAGAATGATGTCCCAATATGATTTATGACTAAGGGATTAAAAAACATCTGCCACTTTCACAGTGCTCTTGCATGTTAGCCAAAGCTTTGCTGTCATGGTGAGCTGGTATATTTCTCTTTTTTCCTCTGAATACTAGGGTGGATTCTCTTTCAGACTTTCTCTCTTGTTTCCTTCATTCTAAGTCTGCCTCTTTTTAATCTCATTTTCCCTTACCTATAAAAAGTGGAAACTTCAATAAATTCCTTGGAAGGAAATGGAGGTGGGAGAGGACAAGGAAGAATGAAAATGAAGACTTCAACCAGCAGCTTGGGTCTTGCTGTGGAGGGGCAGGTCTGTGGTGTGAGTTCTGAACAACTCTAGGGCATCAGGAAAGGCAAACGACAGAGCCCAGCAGTGGAGCATAGGTGCCATTAGCACAGGCTTTGGAACCAGACCAGGTGAGCTTCAATTCCAAAGTCCCCCTGTTACTCTGCGACCATGAGCAAGGTTTTTAACTGCTCAGAGGCTTCCTTATCTGACAATTGAAGCTAATGCTCTCTTCCCAGAGCTGCTGGGGATGATGACATGACAGCATGAGCATCATACTCATTATAAAGGACCTGGTACAGAGACACGCAATGCCTGGTACTCTTTAATGGTGATATTCACTTGACTGAGGACTTTCAGTACCCTGGATGATTTGTCTTTACCACCACCTTCCTGTCCCAGAGGGCAGCTCATTTGGGGCTCTATGGGAAGCCAGTGAAAGGCATCACATTAGTGGGAGCCTCCTCCCACTACCACCCCTGCACCCAGGCCAGAGTCAGTGAGAAAGATGTGGGTGATTCTCTCCTTCTCTTCATTCCAAATCTCACATGAGACATCCTTAACTTAGCTTGAATTTTTGGGTCACTGTTGACGGATGCTTTTTAAGTATCCAAGAAGAATTTCACTGAGAATTCAGCTCTCTTGACTCATGCTTCCTCACTGTGATCTTCCTCTCATAAATATTGGCGATAAGCCAGGTTTGTGAAGTTGCCAAATTAGACGGCATTTCTACAGTCCCCCAACCTTTACTTGTTCTCTAAATAATGCTGGAAACGGAATAACATTTAAATTTAATGTTGCATAACTAGATGAATGTAGCCTTCGGACCTGAGACCATAGATCCGCACTTTATGTGTCTGGTGGTGGTTTTCCTCTGCAGACCCTACTCCATGAGTCTGTGCAGGCGGTGGAAAGACTTTCCTTCTGCTCCGCTGTATGGTGTTGCCAGGCAGGAAGCCTCTGCTTGACTGCAGACTTCAAGTCTGTCTTGAGGATTGACTATTTCTGGCTTTATAGGTGGGGCTCCTGTTTTCCTGAGGCAGAACAAGATGGCCCTACCAGTCTTAAATAAAATCAGCGGAGAAGAAATCATGCTTAAAAGCAATATTCCTTTTCTTTCAGTGGATAATAAAGTAGCTTTCAGTGGGCATAAAAGAGATAGAAAAGGAGTGGCTAGAAATCATTTTATGCCATGTCATTTAAATAACCATAGTATTTTATTTCAACTCACCATGTAAACTAATGAATAGGAAAATCATTTGCAATCTATCACATGAAACCCAAAATATGACTGTGTTTTTGGAAGATGGGGTCAAGAGAAATAAAATTTGAAAATTTGATTTTTATCAAATCAAAGGAACAAAATTAGAGATTTTTGAAACTGTACAATTATATTCTTTTTTCATATAGTTTCTTGGAGCATTAGGATATTTTTAGAATACCAATTTTAACAGTTATGTGATAAGAAGAAGTAGAAAATATCTGAGCACAAAATATTTTTCTAGCTCATACAAAAATTAAATGTTAAGATAAAGGAACAAAAAAATCTGAGAGAAAATATGCTAAATGTTAAGAAATAATGTTTCCATGTTTTCCTAATTTATTATTTTTAAAGTAAATTATTTCACAAATTTTAAAATTTAACCTTTTTTAAAAAACAAAGTTGTTTTAATTTCTGCTATTAGAAACTTCTTTTTAAATTAATTTTGGTTTGCTCCTCACACAATTTTCTGCCCTTGTTTTTGTTTTTTCATATGTTAGTCTTGGGCATATAATTGCTCTTGAACTGGTTTTATCAAGTGTGAGCCATTATGAAGTAGTCACTCTCAAATGGTCCTTAATGGAACTTAAAAGCAGAAAATAAATCACATGTAGGGAGGACCCTTGATGGGCCTTGATTGCCTTAGAGGACGATGCCTGCGGTGTGTGTGCCTGTACGCACATGTGCAAAGATGTGCAAATGTGTGTGTTAGGAAGGTGGATTTGGTGTGTGACCAGCATACAATGAAGTACATGAGCAACTCTCATCTATTGCTGCTATCTCAGAAATACTAAAAACAATCACTTTCTATCTCTTAATAAGAAACTTAGCCACATGCCAAAATTACCTCAGTATTAAGAACGGAAATAAAAGCTGATCTAAAATGTTTCCTATCATGCTCTCCTATATATCCCCAAACCACCGAATGCACTCATTAGGTTTATAATATGGTGTATTTGGAGGAAAGAACTCTACTAACACAATCTTCAAAGGGAAGACACACAACTATGGTAGTGCAAGCTATCTGGCTGTCATTTGTTCCCCAGCCAGCATTTAGCTGGATTCACATTAAAGAATGCCATGTGTATTTCTTTCAAGCTCCAGGGAAATGGAATTCCTGCCAGTACCACCCAGTCAGCCCCCAAAGAAGCAGCTGCTTGGTGCTTGATCCAGGCTGTGCATACATCCACACAGAGCATCTCTAAGAACTTTTCCCACCTAGGATTGGCCACTTGATTATCAGTCACTTATGAAGTATCTCAGGCAGCAAAGACCCCAGAGTACTGACAGTGGTACTCACAGGAACCAGATGCAAATGTATGTCAACAGATCCTGCCACTGGTTTGAAAAAAATCCAACTTAATAGTTATTAAACTCCTTCTGGGTGGAAGGCAATGCAGAAGACTTAAAAGCACATGAAGTTCTCCCATTGCTTTCCCTGCACAGCAGTCATTACAAGTGCTCAGTTACTTATTTACAGCTCCCACTAGACTGTAAGTCCCATGAGGGCACCTACTGTGTCTGTCTTGTTTTTTTCTCTGTTGTACAGTAGGTACTCATTGAATGCTTCTTTAATAAGTAAATGAGATGAAGGAAGAGTCCATGGAAGTGGTAGGTCAGACTTGAGTTGTCTTAGGAAGGATATTGAAAGTAGGCGTAGGATATTGAAGAATGAAAGAAAGACATTAAAGAGGAAGACAATGGGAATTTCAAAGAGAGGTAGTGAGAGAGAGAGATGAGTCCCATATTTTTAACCGTGAGCTGTGTGCTGCTGGGGCAGGCACAGCAGACTATTGCTGATGAGTGACTGAAGCTGGGGAGATGGGTTGGGGCTTGAAGTACAGCATCACAGACGTATAGGCCGGAGGACAATGGGAGTCCCAAGGGTGGATACCGTCTCAGAGAGAGGGTGTGAGCCAGGAGGCGTGAGGACCGGGGATGCTTCTTGGTGTGGAGTTCACAATGACTGAGCAATAAGACTCAGGGACAAGAACAGAGAAAGAGTTGGTAACCTGAAAGGTAGAATAAGGATATCCTTATCACTAAGGATAAGTACTGTTTCCTTTTCTCCCTCTCATACTACCAACTGGCAGGACCCCTTGCTGTTGGCCACCAGGTAAAGCCTTCCCTTGAGAAAGGGCTCAGAGGCATGATGCGTAATCCACACACTTGCCACACACTCTTAGACAAGTTACTCCACCTCTCTCAGACTCAGATTACTCCCCTATAAAATTGGGATGACACCTGCCTCTTGGAATTGGGGTAATGTTGTGAAAATTTAATGTGATAAGGCAACTAAAGCACCAAACACACAGTACCTGACACATTGCAGAGGAGAAAGAGAGATATAAAAATTACAGAGATGGAGATATTCAGTTTTTACTGAGCCACTTAGCCTTAGACTCAGAGGACTTACATTAAAGGCTTTGCTCTGCCACTAAGCAACTATGTGATAGTGGCTCACAGTTTCCTCACTGAGGAAAACATGAAGGAATGGACCGGGCAGTCTCTAAACCTCTTTCAAACTCTAAAATTCTCTAATTTTCAGATGAGAAAGAAGAACATTGGGGAATCACATATTTTAGCTTTTTCACAAGGTAATTTCTCAGGGGAAATTTCTCAGGAGAGGTAGAAGAACTGACTAGTCTGCACTTAGCCTCATCAGTAAGCTTTAAGGATGCCATGTCAATACTTTCTGACCCTAGAAGCCAAGGATCTTCCTCCTCACACAGGCAATGAATGTATCCAAGAGCCTTAATTCCTGAGAGGGTCATTTGTGAGTGAACGAGGAGCTTAAGTCCATGAGACAAACTCCCTGTGTTCCTTTGAAACACTTTAAAATTGTGTCAGCCTCAGACATAGACACTAGAGTGAATAATGAAAGCACAGGTGGTGGCTATAAATGTTGGAAAGGGAGGCTATCAAATGCAGAGACTGGGAATTACATTGAAAGCACATTTCTAGACAAATCCTCGTGGTGTTTGCTTAATAAGTATGTTATCCCCAGAGCCATAAGCTTTCAGAACATAACAATTGTGTCACAGACCAGACTCACGGCTCCTCTGGTCCAGGACTCTGCCTCAGGCAGGAGCCCAGGCGACTGGTGGTGGAAGCCCTGGGGGGCTCCCCTGCCATCTCCCCAGCCAGATGGCGAGGACCTTCAGGATACTGGCCTTATTCTTTGGGTCCTGCCACAGCCCTCAGCATGCAGTCTTACACGGAGGCAGCACTCAGTAAATATAGGGTAAATGAATAAAAAGTGGGTGGTATGTCCCAAAAGTCCTTGTCACCATCAATAATAGGTAATAGTTTGATGCTGTATGAAGCTATCTAAGCCTTTTTTGAATTTGTTTCATATTTTCAGCCTGCATGAATGTAATTAGTGAAGGAGTGCTTCTGCTCGTGTGTCCTAAACAATTCTTTCCTTCTTTGAAGCATCCCCTCAAGGAGCCCTTGGTCTGATGGAAGGGTGGCAGATGTATAAACATAAAATACAAAGCAGAGTGAGAATCATCCTAATGTACACAGAGCACCATGAGTATTTAAAGGAGAGAATGAATTTCAAGGAAATAGCAATGTTTTGTCAAATAAGTGGCATTTATGTCAGGTCTTTAAGGAGTTATAAGGTTTTATGTAACAGAAATAAAAAGAGGAAAGATGGCATTTCAAGCAAAGAACAGAGCCCAAGCAAAGCATGAAAACAGAAAGTGAAAAATGCACCTTGAAAGCAACTAGTTAGAGTAAATGTAGGCTGGTTAGATAAATTAGATTAAGTGTAGGCTAGGGGATTGAGAGAGTTAAGGCAGAAACACAGTTTGGAGTTATGTTGTGAAGAGATTTTATTTACTACTGAATTATGCAAGCCATAATATTTCAGCAGGGAAGAACAGAAGCAAAGCTTAGGCATACTAACCTGAAAATTGGATTAAAAAGAAAAACATCTGGATTCTGGGCTCTTTAGAAGACTATGTTTCTCGCTCCTCAAAGTGAGATAGGGGATCAGCAGCTTTTGCACCATCTGAGAGCTTATTAGAAATGTGGAGCTTCCAGCTATCCCAGACCCACAGAGTCAGAGTCTACAGATGAACGGGACCCCTAGGTGATGCTGGTGTACAGTAAGAGTTAAGAAACATCGGTCAAAGGACAGCTGAGGAAGCCTGAACACAGGGAGCTGCCCAAAGGTGGCAGGAGGGAGACGGAGAGAGATGTGGAGAGCTAATGCACCAGAGGCTGGGGAGGCAGTTGAGGCTTTGGGCTAGGGACCATGGGAATAGTGGGGTCATTCATTCATTCTCAGGCATTTCAGGAGGGAAACAATGTAGGGCTTCAGGGATGATAGGAAAGGAGACAATTGGCCTTCACATATAGGTATGGAGGAGCCTGCAGGGAGTATCCAGATACAGACGTCCAAAGGCATTTGGAGAAGCATATTAGATCATAAAGTCCTCTTGTACTTTATCTCAGCAACAAAGACATTCAAAATGTCTTTGAAAAATGTAATAAATCACCTAAAATGTTGTAGTAGAATAACAAAATGTCACAACTCAAAGGAAGCATAGGTGTCATCTAGCCCAACCCTCTCCTGTGATGAGAGGAATTATAAGTCCAGGAAGGGGAGGTGACTTTGACAGGTGAGTCAATAGAGAAATAATGACATTCTAAGTTGCCTGGCTACCCACAGAGGGCTTATCTCATCTCACTGTTATTCTAATAATACAGGCCTTGGAAACCAGGAATACTGGCTAGAAGTCCAGAAAGAATCAATGGAAGTCTTAGCAAATGGCTCAGCAGGAAAACTTGAGGAATTTTATAAACAAGGTTGTTTGCATGGTGCACAGACCTTGGTCAAGTTTCAGGGTTATTTCAGAATATACTTGGTATTGGTATACAAAAACCAACTCTAATCTGGAATGCTTATTATATGACAACAATATTAACATTTATATACCAGTTACTATGTGGCACCACTCACAAATTCCAAATGCCTTATGTATTCAACTCACTTAAAACAACTATATAAAACAGTAGGTGCTAGTTTTCTCCCCCATTTTACAGATGGAGAAACTAATGGCCAAATAAATAACCTACCCAATGTCACATGGCTCATAAGTGGTGGAGCTACAATGCAAATATGCCACAATTTTTAATTTTCTTTTTGGAAGATTGGTTATACCTATTTTTCTTCCTTTTCATGTAAAACCATAACCCTGCATAGACTGTTGCGCTAACAGACATGCTTGGCTTAGGGCAGTTTATGGTTATTCATTAGTCTATATCCTCTTTAGCTAATCCTTGTACAGTTTTGATCTGACACTGGCTTCCATCCAATGATGGTAATCCACTTCCATACCATTTTAACACTTCTCAGTCCCATTATCTTTAGATCATTTCTAAGGACCATCTTCTTAACAAAACCTTGCCTCTCAATGTGTTTTGGTAACAGGAGACAGAAAAAGACACAGCTTCTATTGTTTTTGAAGGATAAAGCCTTCTTAACTGTGTTTTCCCTTTTTTGGCTTTGGAGCTGAGATTTCTGTTCGGTGGAGTCGAGTTTCCTTAGCCCGGGATCAAGGGCACTGGCTGTGGCTGGCTCCCTCTCTCCGTCCTGAGGAAGAGCGTCCAGCATGCCACCTGTGCCTCCTTTGTACCCTGCTTGGTAAAACGTGCTCCAACCGTGTTTCCTCTGGAAGGCACTGGCACCGCTCCTCTGAAATAAATCCTCCCAGCTGGAGATAGCGGGGGCCGCGGGCAGGGTGCAGAAGCAAGGCCGTCTTAGGAGGACCTTCATTAATGGCTTTGTGGGTTGCCTTGATTTTCCACACGTCTGACCAAGTCAATTTCCTGTCTTGGATCCCTTTCCTTCTTGTCAAATCCTAAGTTTTCTGTTCTTCATTCTTGGCCTGGCTGTGTGGGTGATCGATTTTAATTTTTCTGCTTAAAATGTACCGAGTGTTTGCCTTTTGGAAAAGAGTCTAGAGCAGTGTCAGGGGAGGGACCCAAAGTTTAATATTTTCCAAATGATAAAACTCAAAGTCTATTTTATTCTACTTCTCCCTCTCATCTCCTTTCTTTTTTAAAATTTTACTTTCAGTTGACATGCAATAAAATTGACCTTTTAAATGTACAATCCTATGAATTTTAACAAATGTATACTGTCATGTAATCAGCGTCATAATCAGTGCTTTGTTTTTTAAACTCTGACTCTTTGAACAAAATATTACGTAAACATGCTAATACCTCACATAACATAATAGAACTATTATTAGCACTAGCCGTGGTTGCTTTTTCCCCCCAAAGAGGATTATGTTATTCATTAAGACATTTTAAACATCGTCATGTTTTGTTTATTTCTAAGAAAAACTTCCAGCTCTTGAATACACAGATATAAATAGACAAGATCAACATTTTCATGGTTTAATACAATTGATTCTACCACGTGTACCATTAAATTTCTTTTTATTCCTTTGGTCTAGTATGAGTGATGTTTTGATGGTTTGTTTTAAAGAATCTTGATTGTATTACTTTGTTTTAGCAGTTATTTATTTAGGACAAGATAAATGATATCTGATTGAGAAATGGTATTTACATCTCATAATGTAGAAAACAATGTTGTAAAAACAAAATAAGCAGAGAGACACAAATGTCAAGCTTGACTATCACTTCAAATCACAATTTCCAGATTTGGGAGGAAGTAATCATCATCACTTGAAAGTGGAACGATTTGTCTGTTGCTTTATCTTCAAAACTAAAAATATATAGAGAAAAGAAATTTTGATTAATGGAGAATAATCTGCATGATTTTGAATGGCAAAACAAAAGCCAAAAAATTTCAATGTTTAGATAGTCTTGACCTTTAAGTTCTAAAGAAAAAAATTTTTTTTTCAAAGATTTATTTATTATAGAGTCTTCCTACACTCCATCATTTCTTTGGTCTCTCATTCTTCAAGACCTAGCTAAAAGTAATCTTTCCCTAAAAAATTTTGTTTCCCCATGGTGGAATTAGCTATTCTTTCATCTGTGTTCAGCTCAAATATCTCCTGGAGCATTGAATGTTTTTTGTCACAATCATCTACTTATATAAATTCGTCCTCCTCCTTAGTCTGTAAGCAACTTAAAGAAAGGGCCATATTTTATTCATGCATATTTTGATAGAGGCATTAGCAAAGAACCCACTTGTTAATGAATAAAAAATGAATAAGTAAATATCATTGAACAGTTGATTAAATAGTTGATATTAATATTCATTCCACTACTAGTGTTACTTAGGCACAGCAAGGTGCTAGAAACACAATAATGAACAAAGCTGGCCTGGTCTTTGCCCTCATAGAGATTACAGTATGGTGAGAGAGAAGACAATGATAAATATCATCAATTTTAGAGAGGGTGCCCTTTTTGCAACTGATAGAATGCATTTTAATAAAATCAGTTAATATGTTTTCCATTATAATTTTACAATTTCACTAACATTTGACATTACTGTAATAAGACATTACTTTCAGTAAAAGGGCTATTAGATATGACTTCAACATAGTTAGAAAATATATGAATGTTTTTATTTCTTGAGTTTTCTTGTTTCAGTTTCTGGGGGATAATGCTGAAAATTGCCTCTTTCTAACCTATTCATAAATATGTTGTACACTTCAGCTGCACGTGCTACTTGTATGGAAATCAAGAGAATGGGCCACTGGTTCCTTTTTCTTTAATGCTTGAGTTATATTTATGATGATATTTTATAAATTAATGGTTTGCTTGGCTGATCGACTAACTTGCATATAAATTTTGATGGCAAACTTTCTTTTTTGAAAATGGTTTGACCAAATCCAAGAAAACCAGGGGAAAGAAAGGATCATAATTTTCTGTTTACTCGCTGGTGTCTTATTTTCCTTTATCCCAAGAAAGAAGCAGCCTGCTTATGTTTTGATAATGCTGTTTATCTGTCAGATGGTGCAGGCAGAAGCCAGCTGTTTCCCATAAAGATATCTCAGGAAATAGCAATAGGGCTGTCTACAACGGCAGATGCTATCTGATACCATTTCTAGGGGGTAGTTCCTGTTGAAACATAGGAGGGTTCTAAGGAACAGGCCAAGATGTCAAGAATGGTTAGTGCTGATACATGCCAAAGTCAATGCAAAATAAGTAAAGAGGAAAACAAAATCCTCTTTGAGGGAAGAAAGAAAGATTCAGAAGATGGTTAAAGCAGGCAGTATACACAGAGTGTGTTGAGAGAGGGATTGGTGACACAGTCTGATAGTGGGGGGTGAAAGCTCAAAGCTATGGACATAGTCCCTGGTGCCCAGATCTTAGCAGACGTTTTCATAACAGAAGTCCTTGGAATCTGAGCTTGGTGATGGAGGAAAGAGAAAGCAAAGCTCAGAAGACCTCAAGTGCTTGGAGCTCAGTCATTTCATGTAGGCTAACTTTCCAATGAAGAACATTAAAGAACTCTCCCCACAGTCACTCAAGAGGAACAGTGCCTCTATGTATAAAGCACTGGACCCAGGCATGGGCTCCATGGGGATGAGAGGCAGCAGTTCCAGAGGAGGGAATCCAGGGGAGAGGGAGTCATGAAGCCGTGGCCCATGAAAAACCAGCATGGAGAAGAGTAGTTCACGAGAAACAGGACAAGTTTTCCTCAAATGTTTCAAGAGCTGTCATAAAACGTCTTGGTCTGTGAGTTCCAGAAGGCTGGACAAAGAATCCATAGGAAGAAGTTACAAAATGTATATTTTATCTGAGCATAAGTAAAACCAGTATGTTCGATGAGTGAAATGTGGGGGTATATATACAAATTAAAGTTGATTTTTGACTCCTGCTATCTCTTTAAACCTGCTCATGGGGTGTGGCCTTTACACTCCACTAAAAAAAAAAAAAAATTGGGTAAGCCATGTCTTTTCTGTTCTCTTTTAGGTAAAAAAAAAGTTTTACAGCCACTTAAAGTAAAAAACACAGCCTCAAACCAGTAATAAGAAATGACAGGGAAGTCAGGGAGACACGACTCTTCTCTATTTCTCTGCTTCATGCTTTTTCTCCTTCCACAGTTTGCTCACTGTGATGCCTGATCCTTCCAGGTAGAAGCAAGGAAAGGATGGAGATATGAGGGGGACAGGGAAGCTGTAGTGGCTGCTCTGTTACAATGGCTTCACACTCCTTTAGTCTGGCATGTGTTTAAGCTGACTCTTTTGTGTCCTCCTCAGGAGTCCTTCCTATTCCTCGTGGTCTCCTGTCTGTAGTTCCCTTGACCTGGATGAATGCCATCTAGTCTAACTGTTGCTCCTTTCCCCTCAGTCCCTACAAACCTTCCTCCAGCTTCTCTTATGCTAAGGTTTAGTAGCCTTTGGGTGGCCTCATTGAACGAGACCTAAGACAACCCCCACCCTGGCTAGCTTTTACACACAGTCTGGAAGTGCAGACCCTTCCCAAGACAGCAGCATCTCTTCTCCACTACCTTGGCAAAGTGGCTGGCCAGATCTTTCTCTCCTTGGCATCTCTTGATCCACTGTGCTTGCCAACTAGAGGAAGCAAGTGCCTAACTCTCCACATGGACCCATCGGAGCCTTTCTTTGAATTGAGATGATGGGAAGGGAGGTATCCTCCAACACTTTCCCCACAAGACCCTTTCCAATCTCCAACAACTTGAGCCTTTTATACCCTGTGGGTTGCAGACAAGTCTGGTAACAACTTCTCAGCCACAGTGGTCTGTCCCACGATTCATTTTGGAATGTAGCATCTATTGTGAACAGAATCTGAAGAAAGAAAAGTTCCATGTTAATGCCCTATTACCCAAGAGAGGGCTTTTTAGATAAATAGTATACTATTAATATTTACATGATGAGTTGGGAGCTGGACTCATTTGGTAGCTTTTAAACTTTCCTGTGGCCAAGTTGTGCAATTTTATGGCAGTGCTTTGGGGACTTTAGGTGGGAACAAGAGGCAAGCCTCAAGTGGTGGTCTGGCTCCTCCATTGTCAAGTCAACTGAAGCAGCTTGGCTTTTGATTTTGTAGAGTTTTGTAGCTTTTATTTGTAGAGTTTTAATGTAAGATCTCACTGGGAGAGGATTATGCTGCCAAAAAAATAAAAATAAAAATAGCTGCTTTACCTGGTAGACTCATCTTGACTATTGATTCATTTACTCATTTGCCTACTCTGAGCAAGACACCAGTCTAGGCAGTTTTACTCTGATACTAGGAGTCAGAACTGCTAGCACAGCAAGTAAGCAGGGTTTCCAATGACAGTTTAGGTCAGCCACATCCTCACTGGGGGAACTTGGGGGAGTTACTGAAATTTTCTATCTTTCAATTTTCTCATAGGTTAAATACCTATCTGGTAGTATTGTTTTGCATTGTGTATGTCAAGTGCCCTGCATGGTATTGTAGCTACCATGACAGAAAGGAAGAAGGACACACTTGTAGATAGGATGAGGTCTCAGAGTTAAGTCACTAGAATATTTAAAAGATCAGGTCCCTCTTTTATTCCCTAAATTGGTAAATTCAGATGGTTTCTTGCTTATAGCCTAGATTTTTGGAGATAAGATAGCATAAAGATTAAGAGTATATATTCTGGAGCTAAATTACCTAGATTTAAATCTAGGTAGCTCTGCCACTTACAAGCTTTGTGACCTATGCTTCATTTTCCTCGAATATGAAATTGAGATGGTAATAACTAATTTATTCATGGGAGGGAGGGAGGGTTAAAGGATGTTGACAGGTGTAAGCACTTGGCACAGTGCCTGGCACATACTAAGTGTTCACTAAATGTCAGGTATCCATATTCATATTGCCTCGGGGTTTTTTCCTAGAGATTTTTGCATTCCTTAGTGGAAATGGGGGCTCCCAAAAGACTCCCAGAACAGGCTGAGCACACTCACTGTCAGCACTTAATGATAGAGCCCTTTCTCCAGAAGAAAGAGTCTAAGCTGAAAAGAAACAGAATGCCAGAGTTCAGAGTCTGACTGAGGAGTTCCAGCTGAGAGTTATTTTAAGGTACAAGCAGGTAGTGTCATGAAGACTTGGGAGCAGCCCAGTCACGTCAAAAAGAGACTCCACTGGCAAGCAAATCATTTAGCAGAGCCCAGGGTTCCTAGGAGATTCAGGCAGGGGGCCCAAACTCAATTATTTTTCTTTCCATTTCTTAGGAGAAGCTGGAAGGGAGGGGAATTTGGACTCAGAGAGTAAAATGAGGGGATTGAATGAGATGATCTCTAAAGACTGTTCCAGCATTCCGCAAGGCACTGAGTCTATGAGCATGACTAAAAGAAGAGAGATTAAAAAATATTCAAGGCAGGAGCATTCAGGCAGATGCTCAGGAAAATATGTCCCAAACAAATTCCTGCTGAACTTCAGAATACCCTGGTAAGGGAAATGATGTGAATTTCATACCCGGAGTTATGGAAAATACAATGAAGCACATAAGACTGGGGGAAAATCTTACACTGGCAGAGATAGAACCTTCTTTATTCAGCCAGTCTCTCCTCATTTCACCACAGCTAGAAGTTATGTTTTGTCAAAGGAAGCTTCAAAAGAATTTGGATGGACAAGTTCAACAGTGGCTGCAATCAAATTATCCCTTTTCTTTTTTGAAATCTCCTATTGAGCAATAGTTATTAGGCCCAGCCTCACAAAGGCAAAATAATTCATGAATTATATTTAAGCGTGACTGAGGATCTCAGGAGTATAATGGCCATACATATCTCTAAGAATGGCCATACATATCTCTAGTATAATGGCCATACATATCTCTAAGAAGCAGTCCAAACAGTTGAGATATGCAGTAGAGTTTGTGTGTTATAAGCAGGGATTCCCCAACCTATGGTGAGTTGTATAATTATTTCATTATATATTACAAGGTAATGATAATAGAAATAAAATTTATGATAAATGTAATGTATTTGAATCATCTGGAAACCATCCCCCTCTTCCCAGGTCTGTGGAAAAATTGTCTTCCATGTAAACGGTCCCTGGTGCCCAAAAGGTTAGGGACCACTGATATAAGGTCATGAAACTAAGATGTAAAACATCATGTGATGAATAAGGATATTAAAATGGAATTAAAGTATTATTGCAAGAGAGGAATTTTTGTGCTTCAAGGGATGAAAGATGGGGGAAGTTTTGGCAAGAGCCAGGAATGAGACAAGCAGCTGCTGTTGGAATCTCTTTGCTATTATTATACCAGAGCATCCCTGAAGTTTCCAGACCAGGATTTCTTGCCCTACACAAACAGTAATCATTCTGCCAAGATGTGGCTCAGCATTCAGTATAGGAGCTGAGCCACTCTATGCCGTCCATCAGCAAAGCCTCAGACTCACCATGCTCCTCCTCTCTCCGCCAGAGAAACCTCTTAAGGCATCATCTGAAATCTGAGATAGCAGTCTTCCCTGGTGCTGCCTTCCTGCTCACACCAGGTTCACCATCTTAACAGCAGAGCACAATTCAGTAGCATTCATGTTTTGGCTCCAGCTTAGGCAATAGTCTCTTGAGATAGAGGACGCATCTGTTAGCACTGATTACCTGTATCCCCAGCTGTCAGCCTCTTTGGGAAAGGGATTCTCATATGAGAATGACCTCCAACAACAAGTATACTGGGTCATTCCCATTTTGGATGAAGCAGTTGCATCCATGCAGGGTAGCACACCAGGCAGAAAAAATTAACGGAAAAAAAAAAAAAAAAGAGTTGGCCCCACCTCTTGGTCACTCAGTGACTCAAATATCCTACCTAAAAATTAGAAAACTAAGCTCAAGCCAATGTCTCTGTGACTAGCCAAAATGTCTGAATATTTGAAAATATGTGGAGGTCGGGTACCAAGTTCACTCATCCAAATGACTGACTCACATTTTGGCAACTGTGTAATGCCAAATAGCATTTTGGTCAAAGATTTCATGGAATTAAAAAAAAATCAGCAGAAAGAGTTTTGGTGTAAACAAAATGGATCCAGTTATTTATTATAATATTTTGAGCCCCCCCCTCCCTGGGGCTGGTTAAGCTCTGAGTGTGCTGTAGTTGGCTTACTCCCAAAGCCACCTGCTTCCCTCATTCTCAACCTTTGCTGTAACATACGAAGTGAAAAAAAAAAAAAAAAATCAAAGACCTAGGTTTAAATCCCAGCCCACTAGGAAAGCTATTTGGCCACCCTGAGACTCCACTGGCCTCAACTGTATCATCCATGAAATGGGAACTTTAATAATGTACCCTGTGGCAATGTCGTGAGGAGTAAATGTAGTGGTACTTTAAGTCCCAGCTCACAGCAGACCCTGGACAAATAAACAGTAGATTAATGAGGGCAAACACAATGCGAATTAGCACCTGAAGAGGCACAATCATTCATCACAAAGCTGCTATTTAAACTCCCTCCTACCATCCCAGGGTTTCTCAAATTGTGATCTCTGACCATCTGCCAGAATTCTTCCAGGGGGCTTAAGAGAGACAGAGACTTCTGGTCCCCACCCCAGATGTGACAAATCAGAAGCTCTAAGAATGACCATATCTAACATCCTCCCAATCTCCAGATGACTCCTGAGTACCTTAAAATTTGAGAGCAAATGAATTAGAGCAGTAGGTAAGACTTATTACCCTTTTTAGTCATGGGTTTGTAAAGAAATAGCTTGTATGTTTCAGTGATTCTTAAACACTCTCTGCAGTTCCTAAGTCCAGAGGTCCATGGATATTCTGAACAATTAGACAATCTGGTCAGTTTGGAGAATTTTAAAAAAACAGTCAAGGTATTTCATAGGGGAGCTGGTTTTCTGATTTTTCACTTGACTTGCTGGCCAACTGAGTAATTTTGTGCTATTATTTAGGCCTAAGGGGTGGCATTTACTCAATTTCCTGGGATATTAAACTGAATTTAATATTTTTTATTTAGTTTGAAAAAACCCCAACTACCATAGAAAGTGTCTGGTCTAAAATCCATTCATACTTGTACTTGATAGTCCAAAAGAACTCTTAACCCAGGAACACTGCAGTCTTGAGATTTAAGCTGAGCAGAGAAAGTATTTAGTGGGCGTGACATGCTGGGCTAGTGCAGATACATGCTAGCACAAAGGTGAGAAGCAAAACAGCAAACACTGGCCATTTCTTTGGCAATTCAGCCCAGGTGTATCTGTTGAAAAAGCAAAAATGGAGTTGGCAGAGCTGTCAGGCTACCAGAGGGTTCATCCAACAGTGAAACCAGGGAAGCACCATGAAGCCTGAAAACTGAGCCAATGTCACTGGCAAGACTGGGAGTTCTCCTCCGCCATTCGTGGAGCCTTTACTAAATGGGACCCTCAGCTGAGCAGCGATACGGAGGACTTGGAGAGAGGCCATGGAAGGCAATCAAGATCAATCAGGCTGCAGAGGAATAAATTCTTTGAGGGATTGGCCTCCTTTGTAGCAGAGCGATTGGGCTGTGGGCAGGGTGAGTGGTGTGCAGGGAAAATCAACAGAGCCTCGAGATGGCTCAGTGATAGGAGTTTAGAGATTTTTACTAAGAACGTCAAAAGAAAGGGATTGAGTCGAACTTCAGCGGAAATTGTGCTTGAAATTGGAGTCATTGTTGTGAGGGGGAGGGTGATCCTGTGTTAGGGAAAGAGCTAGTGCTGCTTTTCCACTCCAGGGCACCCACTCCCTCCACCCCCACCTCCACCCCCTCCTCACTCCCGTAGCCACCACTTTTTGACATAGGGTTGGCAATACGTCAGATAATGTGCTCACTGCTATCTATTTACTATCTCATTTAATCCTCAGGGTCACCCTGCAAAGTAGGTAGTGTTGTGTTTATTTATAGAAAAGAAAACAAGCTCAGTGAGATTAAGCAACAAGGTCACACTGCCAGAAAATGGCAAAGCCAATCTGTCTCATTCCAAATCTCATGCACACTATTTTCTCCTGTCCGCTTGGGTGTAGCCCAGGAAGCCAGTGTGGCTGGAAGCCAGTGAGCAAGTGAGTGAGTGAGTGAGTAGGGGAGAGGGTAGGAGATGAGGTCAGAGAGTCATGGGGTGGGGGAAAGGTAGCCACCCCACAATAAGTGCCCTTCAGGCCATGTAGCACGTTGCATTTTCCTCTGAATATAAAGGGAAGCTACTGGCAGGGGGTTTCAGTAGAGAAGCTCTAACTTAGATTTTAAGCACATCTGTGTGAACATACTTTGGGGAAAAAGCAGCAGAAGCCAGGGAAATAGTTGTGTAGCTATTTTAATAGTCCAGATGAGAGACGGAGGCTTGCCCTGGGTCTGATTGGTAAAGAAGTGGGAAAGTGAGTGGATTCTAGAGATACTTCAAGGGTAAAATAAGCAGAGTTTGATGAATTCATAAATGATATGCCCAAGGTCACATAGGCAGTAAGAGGCCCGGGTTGGGGGCTGGTAAAATTGGAGCAAGGCTCTAACTACCTGAAACCAAATCCTGTGATCTTTCCACTAACTACAGTGAGCCACAGTCCCAGGTTACTGAAAAAGAGATTTCAGATTTCCTGTACCTGAGGCCAAAATATAAAAAGTTTCCAGCATGTAAAACTTACGACTGAGTTGTGTGTCTGTGTGTAGACGTTATGTCTTCTTCATACCAAACAAGAGGAGTTGACAGCAGGTTACCCAGAACACGAATAGAAAACTATTCCCAACCCTCTACCCAAACATCGCAGCCCACTTTGAAGACCCACAGAGTAAGGCGAGAGGATGACCTGGAACAGCTACCGTGGGCACGGTGAAAAGTAATTTTACATTTTAAGCTGTATTCGATAGAAAAATGGGAGGAGCTGCTCCAGAGAAGAGAAAAGACTCTGTGGCCACATTTGCACAGCAAAAGCCAAATGGAAGATTGAGCAATTACCCAATAACTACAGGCTGGGGAGTCAGCCAATTTGGGTAACTCAGATAAAAACGTGTTTGGCTGCTTCTCTTGCCTGAATTACTCGATAATGGCCCAACTGTCTGTTTTGCTTAGTTGAAGAGAACAAGAAACAGGTCCATCCCAAGCAGAGACCCTGGCCGAGGAGCCGGTGGGGGAAAGGCTTGCCCCAGGAGCAGCCTTCAGGCTGGTATGGAGGGGTTAACCATGGTAAAGAGACTGCTCATGGTAAAGATGAACAGTTCCAATTCTGATATTTCTCACAGTCTGGTCTTGAGGCAAACCTGAGAAAGGAAATTATAATAAAATGTGTTAAATGTAGAGATAGCCTTTGAGGAAATGATGGGAACACAAAGGTGGCAACTACCCCACACTGGGATGGGGAACAATCAGGGAAGGCTTCCTGGAGGAGATGATATCTGAGCTTAGTCCTGGATGATGAGCAGTTATTAGCCAGGGAAAGAGAAATGGGGAAAGACAAGGGAAGGCTGTGAAGGATGGTGGCATTATTTTTCATCTTTGGCTGAAACTTTGGTGGCATTTTTTTTTCATCTTTGGTATAAGAGTTAGGTTACCAAATAATAATAATAGATAACACTCATGGTTTGTTATGCGCCAAACACCTTTCTAAGCACCTTATATGCACTATCTTATTACACTGTCACAATAGCCATTTGGGAAAGGTGCTATTATCATTTGGTTTTATGTATGAGAAAACTGAGGCACAGAATGGTTCAATAACTTGCCTACAGTTCCATCAGTGGGATGTGGCAAAACCAGGACCCCAGAATGTATGACTTCAAGGTTTTGCAATAATGCTCCTTGTCTTGGTTTCGTCTGTAAACAGCTTCAGCCATCAGGTTCCTGCAGATGTCCATGACAGATCAGAATAAACTGACGCTTCACACAGGCCAGAAGCTCTCAGAGTAGAACCCTAGCAGGCGAATGACATGCAGAGGCTGCAAGCTGGCCTTTGCCCTGCCTGCACGTGTGCCAGCTGGGCACCACCTCGGCACCTCTACCCTATTTGGTCCCTGACACTGCGTCTCCTGCCCTACATGAGCTCAGTGCATGCCTTAGAGCCTGTGAACTCCCTGTAGACTCTCCATCCATCCTAACAGGAGTGAAAGCCCATGATGGGGTTGGATCCATGTCTGTTAGTATTTTCCGGCTCATTCTCTCACCTTGTTTCCTTTACTGAACTCTTGCAAGTGTCAGGCTCTGCTGAGGAGCCTGTGAGACTAGCTTTGCCCATCAAGACTCCTGAGACATGTTTTTACCATTGTCCTAAATGCACCAGGCTGTATTATGAAAGATAAATGATGAACTAGGAAAATTACACATGGTCTCGCTTGGAGGAGTTTCAACCAAAGATGAAATTTGTGGTTCAGAACCATGCTGGCAAAGTAGCAGACTCATTCCAATGCATCTGAAAGAAATGAGCTAATAACTAGTAGTGGTTCCCTGGAGACTTCACCCTGGTTCCAGGAAGTAAATATTTTGAAATTGAGTTTATAACAATGGTTTCCATTTTCAAATATGGCATCACACAATTCCTTGGGGTTTAAAAAAACATTTTTGCAAACATTCAAATCACCTCTGCAAGCTAAATTATATAGTGATTTGCTACCTCCAAATCAGAGAGGGTGATATTTCCACTTGACTGATTAACTTTAAGATCAAGAAGGGAGTTAATATAGACAGCAAATGGATGTTTTCTATTTGTACTGAAGCTGGAATAAGAGCACTTCGCTTGAGAACGTGGAACTCATTACCAGCATAGATGCTCCACCTCTTTGCTTAAAGCATTGAGTAAAGCACTGTGCTCCCAGGGTTGCCTGGGGTAGGGCCGTGCTTGCCAAACTTCTGGTGCTCCCTCAGCTCCACCAGTTCAGACTCAGTTTGCCTGATCTCCAGCTGCTAGCCCCACCCTTATACCATGTCTTTTCCATTTATCGTCTCACTTTAGCCTCATAAAAGTCGTCCTATTCTTGTTGAGGAAATCAGCATAAAGAGAGGCTAAGTGCCCTTGTGATACAATTAATTGATGTCAGGGAATGTGCTAAAATCCAGGTGTGTCACATTCCGTGCTAAATGGTGTAAAAAGAATATAAATTCCACAGGTATATATTTGCTAAAACGCAAAGGAATGAGAATATTTTCTTTAAGGATCTGAGAAGAGCTCTTTTGGAATTTGAAGTTATACTAGGATGCTCAAGCATGGAGTATTATTCTGATTGTTTTCCTACCACTCTCATTTAATCGCTGAGAGATTACTTGCTACATATTTGGTGGCAGGAACTGTAGAATGCAATGGAAAGCAAGAGAGATGTTGTTTGTACCCTCCCAGGATTCATTACCCCTTCTCTTCTTTATTTCTTAACATCTTTCTTTCTTCTTCTGACACCCCCCACTCTACCTCCCTCCCTCCACCCCCCCCCCCCAACACACGAATACACTTTACCCATAAACTCTACTCTCAGCCCCCATTGAGTTCAGATCTTTGGTAGATACTTCATCTTTCTGTACTTAATGACACGATTTAGAAAGGGAGAAGGGGGGTTTCCTGCAGTGGTTTGCACATCCTCTGAGCCTATGGAAGTCTATTTTCGTTGGAATTCTTATGACACTAAAAGCAATATGTATTTATTCTCCTAAGATCTCTATATATTTATAAAAATAATCTGGTGCTCCGGTGAACTCCAAAGGCCTAATTATGTTAATCAAAGTTCCCTAAATTTCAATTGCCCCATCTGGTGAATGGGAACATGATGATGTTCAGAAAAGCATTTGAAAGTGTGAAGGGCCCTGTAATAAAAGTATCACTATAATCATCAATACAGCTAATAGAATATGAGGGTACAAAGAGTGCCAAGTACTGAAGTAAAATATTTGCTATCAAGTGAATGAAACCTCAGCTGAAAAAAGTCTTGAATAATGCTCCTTTTAGCCATATAGTCAGAACTAAAGGAAAAAAGTCACAAAAGTAGCAGCAGCATGAGTTTAACTTTACCCCCTTTTAAGATACTAATTCTCTGAAATGCAAACTAAAATATCATATCAAGTAACAAATGAATTATAAAGTTTAAAAAAATCCTTTTGTCTATAAGATTAGAAAAAATAATTATGATATTAATTCCACTGGTAGGCAGGACAGACGAGGATTCTGGAAACACAGTACCGCTGATGATGCAATTTAATGCAACATTCTGGGGGTAATCAATACATTACAAGTATCTTAAAACTATGCATGCACATCCATTGCACTTCTAAGAATTCATCTTGGGGGATTAAGGATGTGCATAAAAAGGTAGTTATGAAGATGCTCATTACAGTGTTGTTTAAAATAGAGAGTAAAGTATGGTGGTTAAGAATATGGTATCTGGAGTCACTGAGCTGCTATATTAAAATTCTGGCATTGTTACTTGCCACTGAGATACTGAAAACATTAACTTTTTAATTCCCACATTGTAAAATAAGGGTGATATAGAACCTGTTTCATCAGGTTGTGAATATCTAACAAAATACATCTGAAGCAGTCAGGCAGGACATACTGCAAGTACTCACAATGTAAGACTATGTTCATCATAATGAAAAATTAGATACAACCTACATATCTTACAAATTGTTTCATCCAAGCAATGTAATACTTTATGTCTTAGTGTGTTCAGGCTGCTATAACAAAACACCTTATAACGGGTAATTTACAAACAACAGAAACTTATTGGTCACAGTTGTGGCAGCTGGAAATTCCAAGATCAAGGCACCAGCATATTCCATCTGTGGAAGGTCAGTCCCTCAAAGATGGCACCTGCTATGTGTCCTCACAGGGTAGAACGTTAAAGGGGCAAACGTGTTCCCTTAGACCTCTTTTATAAGGCCACTAATTCCATTCACAAGGGCTATGCCCTCCCAACCTGGTCACCTCCCCAAAACCCTACCTCTTAATACCACCACATTGTAGATTATGTTTCAATATAAGAATTTGGGGGGGTAGGGAGGCATGTTCAGACCATAACACTATATATCAATTAAAATTATGTTGTAGATGAATATTCAACTTGGAAAGATGTTTATTAAAAGGGAAAAGCAGGCTATAAAATAGTATTTACTTTGTGATTGAATCTACAAGTAGATGTTCATTAGGTATTATCCAGTGCACCTGAACTTGTTTTGAATTCATATCCCTTTCTCTAAAAATTTAGTTGTATTTCAACAGAGCAAATATTTTGTAGTGCTAATATCAGTGTCTTTATTTCCTTAGATAGGGTCATTGAGAATTTTTCCTGTTCTAATATACTTTCGGTACTTAGTGTATTACAATATAAATGACTTTTGTCCTAAATAGCAAAATAGAAGCATTACTTTTACTAACTGGTAAAGTCCTCCACTCCATAACTGAAGTCCCAAGATCCCACCTAGTCCAATAATGCTACTAGAGTAATTATATAGATAACATACCAAGTCAAGAAATACTAGTTCTCTGCTTTCAAATGCCTGTCATAATTTTAAAAAGCATGAACTGTGATTCTATCTAATAATGTTTATTATGGGATATTCAAAAGAGACATACACATAATTTATAATAAGACTGAATTTTAAGAATGACATTTGTAAAATGTAAAATGACTGCAAAATGTTAATCCTACCTTGTCCTACTAACAAGAATCACCACCTAAGGAGCAGTGTGACTTCCGTTTTGATGTTTGAATAGTGTTCTTGATTTGCATTGCAAAAAAGATATTCTAAGAACTGAGTAGTATTCCATTGTGAGCATATACCAGTGAGCTAGCACTGTTTATGCTATCCTGGATTAAGCTTAAGCCCGTTATCCAAAGTGAGGCGACAGAAGATCAAGAAAATGGGCTCCACATCTACTCACCATCAAATTGGTACTGACTGATTAAAACTATGGTGCTCAAATGGTGGTAGTGTTCACCAGGGTTTGGGGGAGGGGGAGATACACATCTTAGGGTTGTGGTGAGCATTGTGGGGGGCGGGGGAGGGAATACCTCTAACCCCTGGTAGGGAAAGGCAAAGATATACAATGTAACCAAAAGGTCAAAAAAGGAAAAAAAAAAAAAGAAAAAAGAAAAAGAAAAACTTTTATAGGGTGGTGGGCAGATGGGAGGGGGGAGGAGGGGAAGGATATATACTTACAAAATAAGTGTGATGCGCACCACCTAGGGGTTGGACACGCTTGATGTTTTGGCAAGGTGGGGGGGGAATGGCAAGCGCAATATATGTAACTCTAACAATATTTGTACCTCCATAATATAAAATGAAAGGCAAAAAAAAAAAAAAGATATTCTACTCTCTCATGGTTCATGAATCTCTTAACACCTAAATAATTACTTATTACCTAGGTCTTTGCTACTCCAACAATGAAAAGTTTTCCTTCCCCAATCTTCACAAAAGCTGTTTGATCATTCCCAATTTCAAGCAAATAAGTACTGTGCCCACCTGCTTTCACTGAATATTACTAGCATAGAAATACTTCAATTCTTTCCTAATTTTAAAACTTAAAATCAGGATCTTTGACTTCTACCAATAGAAAAGAGCATAGCCAGATGCTTGTATCACATAGCACTTTAAGTAATTTCATTTTTAACAATTTTATACGCAGAATACATAAATCTCATTAATTTTGATAGCTTTGAACCTCTCTGTTATGGAAGTTTTACTTTCAACTTTGGGCATTCATCTTTGGAACTAAAAAGGGTAGTGATGTGGTTTGTAAAAATTCTGTACAGAGTCAGAGTGGTGAACACAGGAAAAAGACAGCAGAGAAAACCAAAACTCATAATCATCACCTCCCCAGCTAAAGGATGCCAATTATATCCAGCTGGGAAATGCTGTAAACTGCTAACAGCGCAGAACTTGGCTAGACTACAAGAGCTTTCCTTGACATCTGGTAAAGGTAAAACTGACCTCACCACTTCATTGTGTCTACATGTCTAGGACAGGTAGACACAAACCCAAGGAGATTAATATCAATCTCACAGGGTCAGATGGAGTGACTTTTGGCTACGTTCTTTTTCTTTGGTCAAAGGAAACTGGTGGAGTAACAGGTTTAAAAAAGGAAAAAAAAATTTTTTTTTCTTCCTTTCTCCCATAGTGAAGCAGGTTTGTTGCTTCTGGTTTGAGGCAGAAGTTACTTATGTCCACATGATTGCTTTCTGGTTGCATTTATGATTACTAGAATAAAATTACAAATGCTTCACTATTGTTTCCAGTCCTCAGCCAGATGTGAATCTGCTAAGTTAAACAAAGACAAACTTAAGATTCTCAGGGTTTTTCTCATTACCTTTTTTCCCCCTAACTGGTATATGAAAGACAATGTTTAAGTTCATTAAATCCAAAAATTAGTGAAGGTGGCACTACTCACTTCTGTAATTCCACTGCCACATAGGATAAAGTCCTGAGGTTTAGATTTCAGCTTTCAGAATCACAATCCCTCAAGGGTATTCACTAGGAAGAAAATGCAAAGAGTCCTTTGCTCTAGAAACCTGACTTCTAAACTCCAAATACTTAGAGTTCTCCTTTTTCACCCGTGAAGAAATATATTCTTATGGCCCATATTTCATTCCTGGGTTGTGATACCCCAAAGGTCATTCTGAAAAGTGTTCTGCCTTCCCTTTCACATTTACTTTATTAGCTGATTCAAGAGATTATTTGCCAAATTAGATGTTTTCAGGTATTCTCTTGTTGGGGGAGCACAATCTTCTACAGATAAGTTTTCTATTCAAATGTATGCATAATACAGCTCAAAACAAAATGATTTTTTAAAAATTAAGAGTTGTTATATTTTAAAGAGAACAAAGTCAACTTGCTACTGAAAACATACAAAAAGGACAAATTGGCTGAAATATTCACAAGGATGGAAAATGTTTAATAAACTTAGAATGGTGGGCTTATTAGACTATAGTGTTATTTACAGCCATAATTCATCAACCACAAACACAATAATGTGTTTGCATGGCATGCTACAACAGAAGCTTTATTCAGTTCATTCAGAAAACATTTGCAAAATAAATTTCAGTTGCAAATTCACAGATACAAGCTTCAAAGTATAAAGTTGTATATAACAAAAAATACAGGTAATATTTATAACAATAACTTACAGATACAAACTAAGGATAAACTACAATTTCACAAAAGATTGTAAACATTTTGCACACTTGTCAGTCCTTTCTTTTAGGCAAAGTGCTCTTTTGATGACAAATAAATTAACAGATACACACTAGAGCGTACTATTTCCAGACAATACAAAAAATGTTTTGATTTGTTTTCTTCTGTAAACATAAGTTTTACAAAAAATGAAGAATCAATAAAAGTGTCTTGCAGGCCAACTATAGATACATACCTGGGCAGCAAAGTGATGTTGGAAATGCTTTAGGTGTTAAATAAAAAAAATTAACATTAATATCTTTCAATGGTATTTTATACATAATAAATGACAAGTTTATATCCTTAATCATTTCTATCCCTGAAAAAAGGAATTAGGTATGACTTATTGGCAGTTGTGTCATTGAATGGGGTAACAAGGGCTGGAGTCCAAGAGTTGTTGGTGAATGAGCTATAAAATAGAAAGAAATTTGTGGATCAGTTTTGTAGGGCGAATAAAACTGATTTAAAAACAAACAAAAACAATCCAAGGCAATGTGTGTTCATCACTCATTACAGCTGAGGGCACCAAGCCACACTCATTCCACGGACCTCAGCAGGAGCAATCACTAATTTAGGATAATGAGTATAGTATTAAACAAGAATCTAGAAATGGTTTTACACCCTAATCTTTATTTGGGGCCACACGATTTTGCCACTTTAATTGTCCTCCATCCATACCCCATTCACTGCACTTTACCCTGCAACAATTACAGAAAGACAGGAGCTCTGTCTGCAGAGACGTTGCTAGCATTCACAGGAAGGTGTCGGTCAGATGGCCTCCCAACTTCCCTTTAATGTTTAACTACCTCCTCCCTGAACATACATCAAAACACACTTGACTTAGGCAACACTACAGTCTTTCATGTGAACACACGATTTTAATACTAGTCTAAGTAAATGGCAACAATGGTGTGGGTTCTGATTTTTTATTTCACTGAAACTTAAAATGAAGTTTCTGCTTTCACCATGAGCTATGTTGCTTCACACCAAACTTCCCCCTGAGAGCAATGAGGAAAGTTGAACAAATTTCTTAAAAATATGTTTGAAGGCATCTGAAAGATACCAAAGTTGTAAGAACTTACAAAGTCAGGTCCCAGAGAGGAGGGAAAGAAAACAAGCATGGTTTTCGCTCCACAAGAATAGTGACAATTTTTAAACTAAAGGAATGTCTGACAGGCTGAGAATTTTAGCACAGCATTCAAAACTTTAATTTTGGCTGGATGGTGGGGAGCAAAAATTAAAGATCAGGGTCTACAGGAGAGGAGAAGCCCTATTTAAAAAACAACAACAAAGAAAAAACAAACAGGCTTTCGTTTGGAATCCCAAAGGGCTGAATCCAAGGAATAGTGAAGCAGAAATATACCAGCCTTCATGAGGACTGATGCCTAATTGGATTAAGTTGATCTTCCTCTTGCCTAACTTCCTCTGCCAGAGGTAAATCGTCTCTGGTGGAAGATATAATCCAGACTCTAAAATTATTTTTGGTTTTTCATACCCAACATCTAAAATGCAATAACAAATAACAAGACAAATACAATAACAAATAACAAGACAAATACGATGACATGACTTGACTGAAAACAAAGAGGAAAAAATAAAATAGAACAGACCCCAAAAGAACCAGATATTGGAGTTATCAGACAGGAACTTAAGTATAACCAATATAACAATCATTTAAATAAGAAAAGGACAAAATAGATGATTTCAGCATATAAAAGGAAATTTTGAAACTAAAAAATATAATAACTGAAATTAACTTAATGGATGAGTTTTATAAAATATTGGACATAGAATTAGTGAACTATTAGAAAACAATATCTAGAATGAAACATGTAAAGTCAAAAGGCTGATAATTTTGAAATTTTTAAAATTATTTTCATAGGGGTACAAACAACATTTGAAGAGACAAAAAGCTGAGGATTTTCCCTAATGAAAGACATCAAACTGCATACTCAAGAAGCACACCTAGGAACATTATGGGAAAATTTGTACAAGTCAAATACAAAGAAAAGCTGAGGAAAAAAAGGCATTCACTTTTAAAGGAGCAAGAAGAAAATCAACAGCTGACTTCAACACGAAGAACCAAAAATAAAACTACCATTCAATAAAGCAATTCCACTACTGGGTATCTACCCAAAGGAAAAGAAATCATTATATCAAAAAAATACCTGCACTCATATGTTTATTGTAGCACTATTCACAATGGCAAAGATTTGGAATTAATTCAACCTAGGTGTCCCTGAACAGTTGAATGGATAAACAAATTGTGGTGTATATAATATATATGTGGTATATATAATAAAATACTATTCAGCTATTTAAAAAAAGGAAATCAAGTGTTTTGCAGCAACTTGCATGGAACTGGAGGCCATTATCTCAATGGTAAAACAACTCGGAAACAGTCAAATATTGCATGTTCTCACTTATAAATGGAAGCTAAATAATGTGTACATGTGGACATAGAGTGTGAAATAATAGACACTGGAGACTCAGAAGGGTGGGAGGGGTAAAAAGGATAAGAAATTACTTAATGGCTACAACATACATTATTTGGGTGATAGTTACACTACAAGCCCAGATTTCACCCATTACACAATATAGCCATGTAACAAAACTGCACTTGTACCCCTTAAAATTATACAAAAAAATCAAAATAAATCACGCCAGGTCATTAGCTATCCATATGCAAAACAACAGAAACAATGGAAGTCAGAAGACAATGTAATCATATCTTGGAAGTGCTGAAAGAAAATAACTGCCAACCTAGATTTCTACATATAGAGGAAATACCATTTACAACTGCCATCAAAAGAAATACCAATAAACTTAACAAAAGATGTGCAAGATTACTAAACAGAAAATTTTAAAATATAAGAGCGAATTTAAAAATCACCTAAGTAAGCGGAAAAAGATACTGAACTTCATAGTATGGAAGACAATATCATTAAGATGGCAGTTTCCTCAAATTGACCTGTATATTTACTGTATTAGGTTGTATCAAAATCTTAATTGTTTTCCCTTTTGCATGTAAATTGACACTCTGGTAAACTTATGAAAATACTAAGGGTCATAAATAGGTGATACAAACTTGAATTAACAACAACATATTAAGATTTGTACTACTGGATAGTAAGAATTATAGACCTAACATGATTAAAATAGTTAGGTATTAACACAAAAATAAACAGAACAATAAAACAGAATAGAGAATACAGAAGTTGACACATACGATATGTAGACACTTGATTTATGGCAAATGTGGTTCTCCAGAGGAGATAGAAAATTTGTATTTTCACCAATATAACAAAATCTTTGCTTCCTATCTCACACCACACTCAAACATCAAAAGTAAAACCAAGTTTCTAGAAGATAATATGGGAGGAATATCTTCATTATCTTTGAGTAGAAACAATTTCTTGAGGTTACCAAAAAAAAAAAAGGACTGCCCGTGAAGGAAAAACTGATCAAATAAACTACATTAAAAATTAGGAACTTGTACTCAACAAAGCATTCCATTAAGAAAGTAGAAAAAACCATGCTGAGAAAATATTTTCAACACATGTAATTATCAAAGAGCTCTATATGCAGATTATATCAAGAACTAAAACAATTCAATAAAAAAAAAAAAATAGACAAGCCAGTAACCCAACAGACAAAAGACATGTACAGGCTCTTCACAAAAGAGGATATATAAATGCCCAATGGAAAAAATAACTTCAGTCATGAGGGAAAAGCAAATTAAAATGAGATAACACTATACAATCATTAAATTCACTAAAATTAAAAAATTGCACCATACCAAGCATTGGCAAGGATGTGGAGCACCTTGAACTCTCTCATATACTGCTGGTCAAAGTGTAAACTGGTTTAACCACTATGGAAAACTGTTTGGCAGAACTGACTAAAAGAGGAATATGTGCATAGCCTGCGATTCTGTTTCACTTCCAGGTACATAGCAAATAAGAGTGTGAATTAATGTGCACCAAAAGGCATGTATAATGAAGTCCATAGCAGCATATTCAGAAAAGCCCAAACTGGGAAAAACACAAATGTCTATCAACCATAAAATGGATAAACTGTGATATATTCCTACAGTGGCATTCTATATAACAATGGAAATAAACTACTGATTCTTGCAACAATTCAGATGAATCTCACAAGGTAATTGAAAGAAGTAAGACACACAGTACCTTCTGTATGGTTCAAAGAAAGGGAAAACTAAAGCATGGTTTTAGAAGTCAGGGCTATGTTACTTTGAAAGAAAAGGATAATGATTGGCAGAAGACATAAGAGAAGCTGCTCAGGTGTTAATTATGTTCTACTACTTCATCTGGACAGTGTTTATATGGATATGTTCACTTTATTAATTCATCAAACTTTTACAGGTATGATTTGCTTCAATAAAAATGTTTCTTTAACAAAAAGACAGTAAACCCCAATCTAGAGATCTGAGTTTGGATACTTTTCTCTGATCATAGGAAAATAAACTATTTAAATATTTACCAGGTGAAAACAAAAAATTTCTAAGTAAAAATCAAGCACTAGGGGTCATCATTACAATATTTGTATTTTAGCTGTAAAGCTGGAATTAAACTTGTCCCTTAAAATGTTACCACAGAAATAAGAAAGTTTGGATGGTTTTGCTCCCTGCTGCACACCCCATGACACTTTTCAGCTACTACTGAGGTAATATTTCAAAATGTGAATGGATCAATAATCTAATATTAAAAGTTACCAGTTGTTGACTGCTTGGGAGACAGCGGTTAAATGTTAGGATACCTACCATCCATATAACTATGCAGCGCAGTTAACATCGTCCCATCTTGGGGCACGTAGGCAGAATAAGCCATTTCTTCTAACATGGGTGGAGACAGCCTGGAGGGTGGGACTGCTGTGACTGGGGCAGAGGAGGAGTGATTAGGACTGACGTGTTTCTTGTGGCGTGCTCTACAATTCTGAAACCACACCTGAGTGGGGAGAAAAGCAAGGGAACTGGGTCACACACCAGCTCTGTGCATATTACCAACTCAGTTTAAAAATGAATACAACCCCAATCACTCCACCACACAAGCACTGTGTAAGTGTAAATAAGCTTTTAAAAAGTTCTACAGACAGAAGAGAAACATTTTAGTTCAAATAACAATGGCCACTTTCCCTGCTTAGATAATAGCGCTCTGGTGATTTATTTAAACATCAATTCTATATTAAACCAGCATCTTCAAAAAAAAAGGTGGAGGAGAGGGAGTTAAGAATTCCAAAGAAGTCTCCTTAGTTTTACTACTGGCATTTGGAATACAAAGAAAAACAGAAAAAGCCCTTTTAATCAGAACTTAAAAAAACACACAAAAACCAAAAACTACTAAATGTGTTCTTAGACACCTGCTGGACTTAATTTCAAATCCTTGCTTAAATTGCTAAAATCCCTACTGAGAACTTAAAGCTTTATACAACCCTCTTGATTGAGTTATTCCAGTCACATTTCAACCTGCTGAGTTCAATTTCTCTTAGTAGCTATGTAGGCTAGTCCCTAAAAATCATGTTAGGGTCAGGTATACAATAAGAAAAAAACTTGTAATATTTAAGTAGAATTAAACACAAACACATCCACTGGTGAGAGAGTCCACAAAGTGCTAACCACCATGCTGTCCATTCTACCACAGAGATAAAGGAAGCAAATCCACTGATTCTTGCAACAAGAATCAGTGCCCAGAATGCTTCCAGTAACGAAACTACCTGTGTTTGAATTTCCCGCCACAAGATAAAACTTGACCACAGAGTGAGATTAAAACTTGACCACAGAGCATTCTCCTATTAAAATATTACATCACTTAATTTGTCATCACTCCAAACAATCCTGTCATGAGAAGAAAGAAAAGTGATGGGATAAAACTTTAGAGAAGTAAGGTAAGAACATGTTATGATCAGGAGAGAAGGCCAGATAAAGGTCAGGGGAGTAAGTCTCTGTTCGAGGCTGGTGGGCAGTAACTTGACGGCACAAGGGAATCAGGGCTGATTAATGTGAAACAGAAGGAAGCTGCAAATAATTTATAAGAAAAAGTTGGCCTGGTTTTAAAGACACACCCTGCACCTGGGACTCAAAAATAGAGGGCTGACAAAGTATGAACTCAGGGATTAAAACTGAAGGAATAAAAGTCTATAATTTAATAGGAAGTGCAGCCTTGAGCAGGTGGCTGAAAGGTAGCACCTAAGGAATGTTTCTGGGACACTTAGGCATGCATTAAGGAAAAGGAGTGGGAAGTCCCTCCCATCCCTGTTCCCTGGGATGTTAGACTCTGAGATACCTGGATAGAGACCATATATGTATTCTCCAGTCACAGTTCTGCCCACAGGCTCTGTAACAATAGGTGCCACTACTATCACTAGCCTCACCGAACCAAGACATATTCCAACATTTCTCAACTTGTACACAGGAACAGCTGCCACCTTCCTTTTCCTTTTATGGTGAACAGAAGACACAGACCAGGAGGACTACAGATACACTAATGTATGTTGCTCTATGGTTTCCAGAGTTTCTTCAATGTATCTTTTTATCTCCCATAAATTATACATGGGATGGAACCTGCTTAGTTGTAAAACAAACAAACAAAGAAAAAAAACCAAATGCTATCTTTCCAGTTTTGTTTTTTGAGACAAAAAAATAATCCCTGACTTTGGAAATAAATATGAAAAAAAATGTGACACACAGCAGAATAGGTAGCAGAATAACTACCTTAACAGTAATTCAAATAGTTTCTTGAAACAATCACCTACAGGTAATTAAGCAGAAAGAGGTTTGCAAACACAAAGTGTCATGAAACTTGCAGAACAAAACATAGCTAAGGATTCCAGACATCAGAAAATAACTTCTGGTATTAATGCTATCTAGCTGCAGAACTCAAATGCAAGTCATTTTGACTCTGCTCATTAACTTAAAATTTCCTCCTTCAGCTTTGCAAACCTCCAAAAGAGTTAAACTTTTCTCTGAGCAACATACTTTAACATTTTTGCATTCTAAATAATAAACTACCTAAGTTGAAAGCAGGCCATGCAGATATACTGCATAAGAAAAAAACTGCCACATAGAATGAATCCTTTAGAAAGCCTAGACATAAAGCCAAATTGAAGAACTTAGTATATAACAAAGATGAGATTTTAAATCATTGGGGAAGCATGGCTTATGAATTTAGGGAAAACTGGTTTATCATTTGAGAGAAAAAAATAGAGAAATCTTTAGCTCCATGGGACCAATCCAGATAAATTAAAGCTCAGGTGTAAATAACTGAAACCATTAGTGTTTAAGAAAAGGAAAGCCAATATTAAAATACTCTTTAAGGCCGGGTGCGGTGACTCACACCTGTAATCCTAGCACTCTGAGAGGCCGAGGCAGGCGGATTGCTTGATGTCAGGAGTTCAAAACCAGCCTGAGCAAGAGCGAGATCCTGTCTCTACTATAAATAGAAAGAAATTAATTGGCCAACTAATATATATAGAAAAAAATTAGCCAGGCATGGTGGCGCATGCCTGTAGTCTCAGCTATTCGGGAGGCTGAGGCAGAAGGATCGCTTGAGCCCAGGAGATTGAGGTTGCTGTGAGCTAGGCTGACGCCATGGCACTCACTCTAGCCTGGGCAATAAAGCGAGACTCTGTCTCAAAAAAAAAAAAATACTCTTTAGATAGATAAGTATAACACAGGCCAAAACTATCAAAAGATTAAGAGATTTAAATACATAAAAACATAAAAGTTCTATGTGGACAAAATAAAAAGGAAATTAATAAACCAAGAAAGGTTAATATGATAGGATTAATAAAAATCAGTAAGATGGAGAGAAAAAGAACAGAAAAGTGGACTAAAAACATAATTTCTAAAATTACAATTAAGTAAATGAGTTCAAGTTCATTGATAATAAAAGAAATAGAAAAACCATGAGATTTTTTTCAAACTGGAAAGGATGTAAAAGAATGATACAATATCCAAGAATCTCATGAGTTGGTAGAAAAGGAATTCTTGCATGTAGTTTCTGGCAGAATAAATTGGTATGAACTTTCTGGAAGGTGTATAAAGTTTATTTTTGTATAAAGAACCTAAAAATGTTTTATCTTTTGATTCAGCAATATCACATCCAGAAATTTATCCTAAGGAAACTATTGAACAAGCACACAAGGTAGAAATACAATGTTGCTCTTGGCAGCATTTTATGATGTGAAAAATTGTAAACTAAAATCATGCTATGCTCAACATATGAGGCAATAAAAATGATGTCAATCTTAATATGGAAAGGTATTCCCACTATACTGATCAGAAGAAATAGTAAGGTTTTACTCTATAAGACACAAAACTCATAATTCACTTGTCTAAAAGGGTATATGAACAATGACTGTATCTGGCTGCAGAGTGTAAAAGAAATCACCCATCTTTATTCTTTGACTTCAGTACAATGACATTTTGCTCTGTTACAAATATCTTACTAGGCAGATTTGTAGCTAGGAAAGGTGAGACTCTCCTTGTATGGTTGACCAAGTTTGCATATTAGGCTTAGCAATCAAAACTCTTTTCTTTAACCTTTCTAAAGTGTTGTGCCCAATGCTAGGAAAGAGTCTAGGGGAAGGAGGTTATGATTTCTATTTGAGACCATAGTAATTAATTTGTCAAAAATATTGTGAAGGGCTATTTAAATTATATATTACACATATTCATACATACATTGACAAGCTAGTACTTCTTCCTTTGCTATGTAAAAAATACTTAACATTCAACCTTCACATATTAAAAGCCAATATAGAAAAAATTATATTCTCCAAGTTTTAGTGCTTAGGATCAAGTTAGCTTGCTTATAATACTGGTGACCTAAATACTTGGAAAGTATGTGACAGATGCCTATCTGGGCTACTTAACTCCTTCAAACAACAAGAAAATCTCTAAGAAAACCCTCCATTTTTCTTTGCTTTCAATTTCAGAATAGTATTATACATAACAGTCATGAATCTGACTTACCTGAGGCTGTCATTACCATGAATGTACAGTCTTAAATTAGAAGGAATCCTTGGCCTATTGAGTCTGAACTACTTCACAAAAGAACTTTACTCCTAGGCACAGGAATCATTACCATCAATGGTAGCCCAGGCCATTTGTGCAGACTTTCAATACTGGGAAAGTTCATTTTGAATGAACACCAGTGCCTTCCCCTAATTCCCTGGCAGGACGCCTTCCATACATATTTAAATATACCTACTCCATATGTACACCATTCCTTCCTCACCATCTCTGACCTCATCTCCAGGTAAATATCCCTGTTGCCTTTAATATTATGACACAATTTCTAGATCTTTCAGGCCCTTAGTAGCCTCTTTCTTTAAAGGCAGCACTCCTTTCAGATTGGTTCCTTGTAAGTCCCTTTTCAAAATTTGGCACTCTGAAATGAACATAATACTCTGGACATGTGAAAAGTGCTGAGGGGGTAGAACTCACCACCTGAGAGGGCCCCATTACATGACAGGCAACTAGAACCACTGGGAACCTAGGTCTTTAGAGAAGCTGCTGTGACATCAGGTCTTAAAGCCCCCTGCTGCTTTGTATAGATGATTTGGTAACTATGAAACACTTCCAGGTTACAAAAGAATAAACACCTGTGGATCAACCGCCCAACTTAAGAAACAAAACATATGTACAATGAAGAAATTTGCCTTTATCCCCCACTGAGTTTCATCTTGCCTTTTCTGGTTATTTGCTTTCATTCCTTAACCTTTTCTGAACTTTGAGCATTATCTAGAATTATTTCCCATATTTCCCATTTCCCTGGTCTCTCTATAATATCTTTTTTTTTTTTTTTTTTTGGAGACAGAGTCTCATTCTGTTGCCTGGGATAGAGTGCCGTGGCGTCAGCCTAGCTCACAGCAAGCTCAAACTCCTGGCCTTAAGCTATCCTCCTGCCTCAGCCTCCTGAGTAGCTGCAACTACAGGCATGTGCCACCATGATCGGCTAATTTTATACAGAGATTTTTTTTGTTGTTGTCCAGCTAATTTCTTTTTATTTTTGGTAGAGACGGGGTCTCGCTCTTGCTCAGGCTGGTTTCGAACTCCTGACGTCGAGCAATCCGCCCGCCTAGGCCTCCCAGAGTGCTAGGATTACAGGCTCTCTATATCTTGATGCAGTTGGCCACCTCCTTCTTGAACACACTCTACTTCTTCAGCATCCATGCTTCTTCTCCACCAACTACCTCCTTGACTCTGGCTGTTACTACATCCACTTGAACAGTCTCTTACCCTACTCTCCCTAAAGTCTATTCTTTACTTTTCATACCCTATGATCTCTTTCTAAAGGATCTTTTCCTTGCCAGGTGTGGTGACTTGTGCCTGTAATCGCAGTACTTTTGGAGGCTGAGGTGGAAGGATCACTTGGGGCCAGGAGTTCAAGACCAGCCTGGGCAACATAGTGAGACCCCCATCTCAATTAAAAAAATAAAGATCTTATTTGCTCGAGTCCTGTTCATCCTTTCAAATACCTTGTGTACATGCTCAACTGCCACCATCATTGCATGATGAGCACAGCTAAGAGACTTCTTCCTCCCAACTACCAATCCAGCTTCTGACTTTCATATTCCTGTCAATGGCACCATACCCATGAATACTCTGACTTCAAATTTAAGAGTTAATGACTCTTCAACTACTCTTGACTTCCCCATGATAGCTTCCAAGCCCTTTTCTTGTCTTTCTAGTATCCATCACTTGCTATCAGTGCACAGTCAATAAAATGTCTCTCAGATGAATTCTAGGGTCTCTTTTCAAAAAATCACTATTTTGCTGGGCATCCCAACTAAACTGCCTACTTCTAGCTAGCCTCTCCCAACTCTAATTCTTCCCATGTACCGTCACTAGAGCCCTTTCTTCCTAAAATCACATATCATGGCTTAACAGAGAACTCTGCATTCATAGGCCTCTTCGACTTCAACAATTTCATTTCCCATAATTTCCAAACAAATTCTACATTCCAATATATTTTCTTTAACTCATCACTCCCTAGCTTTGTTCTCACCACTCCCTCTCCCTGGATCTTTAGCAAAGACCATCAATACCTCCCTACATACACAATCATAGAAAAAGCAGAAAAAGACACTGGCTTCAAAACCTGATTTAGCTTGGAACTGCAGTTGTCTTTTTTAGCCTGAAGATCTTAGGATTGCTATGAGCATTGAATGAGGTAAGATGTGCACAGGGTAATTTGACAAATGACAACCTAGCCCAAATAGGCTAATTATCAGGTTTTAAAAAACTGATTTAAGAGTGTGAAGAGACCTAAGATGGGAAACTAGTATTTTGACATTTCTACACACACACACACAAATTCACAAAGACCCAGAATTAGAACTTTTAGTATCTCTTGATTAGCCTTTAAAATAATCACCTGTATCACACGTCTGCTCAAGCCTGTTCTTTCGGCCAATTTCTGGAGGGTCTGTGCATCTGGGTTGTTGTCCTGAGCAAATTGTGCTTGCATAACCTGTTTTTAAAAATGTAAGTTGTAAATAGCTAAAAATAAGCAGCTCAGTCTTCTTTCTGCATTTCAATTACAAGAGAGATAAGACATGCACAAAAACATGGTATTCTTGTATTTTATTACTTGAAAATCAATATGGAGAAACATATGTATAAGTGAAAAAGAATGCATATTCTGTAAATTTACACACAAGTTGCTACACTAAGAGCTTTAAAAAATCCATTTCAACATAAAATCTTATCTCTCAACTATGCTGTTAAAAATAAGCTCACCTTTTCTTATAACCCAAAAATGAAATGTACAAATAGCATGAGTCTCATTTACTATTTTTTTTCATTTTGTTAAAAATTGCCAGTACTAGAAAACTTAATAAAATACAAAAATCATATCCCATTTCTCTCCAAACTCTGCTGAGCTAAACAGGTTTAAGGCCCCTAAAACAATTTTCATTAGTTTACAAATAACACATAGTTCAACATATGGATTCCAATTACGTGCAGTCATTGCAATATCTCCATCATTGTTTTGATCACTTGCTCTATGCAAAATATCTGGGATCTTGTAAAGAGAGACCCATCAGCCCACTGAATAAGAATTTACAGGGTCTAAACATTTATATATTGAAAAAGCTCACAGGTGATTCTGATATAAACCTTTGCATTAGAACCACTATGCCACATGCTATGCAATAGGGACACATGAAAAAAACTGTCCCTGGTCTTAATTTCTTGGGAGAAAGATACAGACATACCAATAACTACCTATACTAAAAGGTAAAGGGGAGGGAGGAGGTACCAGAATAAAGGCACAAGCCAAAAGCCTTGAATTCTTTCAGAAAAGGGAATCATGGGAATCAAGCGAGATACTTGAATTTTATTGCTAAAAGTCAACTGAGTGAAGTATTATAAAACATAAGGAATGTACCACAAAGATTGAGGGAGGGGAGTTTGGCATCCAATGTGATTGCGCTTGTATGCAGGCATGGGACGTAGGTAACTAATCTTCCCAAAGAACTCAAGCACTGCTGGCCTATACACCCTTCCCAGCAGATGAAATTGATTGCATTCTTCACTATGGTCCTCATATGATACTATCTTCTGCCACTGCACTTGTCACAGGGCAAGTAATTTGTTTACAATTCTCCATAGCAGAAAGTGAGTTCCTTGAGGGCAAGGCGGATGTCTTATTCTTCATATCCCTAAAAGTTAAACTCCCTATCACATAGTATGCAATAGTATTAAGAGTTTGTGACATAATGAAACTTGACAATGTGAGGAAAATCTAAAGACATTGTGGAGAAAAAGGCCAACATTGTTCAGGGAAACCTTATGAGGTTTACAAATTATATTTTCACTAAGTTCTCTCTGATTAATGACTCTTCTATAATTAAATATTCTTAGCTTCCTGTCTAGCCATGCTTTATCCATTTACTCACTGTAAAGAGAATATGGATTTTTGCTTTTAAAAGGGCAGAACTGGCCTAAAAGTTTATAATCTCACTCAGTTCACTTCATCTTTTCTTTCCTACTCCAAATGTGTTACTTCATATCTTCCTGTGCAAACAGAGCTGTGTTTATATGTAGTTGGAGACACAACATCCCAAAGAGAAAAAAGAATGAGCAAATTAATTATATCTTTGTTTTTAATTTTTCAAATAGAAAAAGGTGAACAGATATTTGGGGATTTGCTTATCATTACTGATAATTTATAAAGCAAAACAGCATGCTATCACAAATGCATTTCAAATTCACAAGTTTAATAATGGAACCAAATTACATTTAATATAGCAATTTCTTATCAAAGAATAAAGCACAACTTAAATACTGATCATTTAGAATTGGAATATTCTAAATAAAGGAAAAGATGTGTTCATTGATCTTCCTTTCAACTGTATCAGTGTTTAGTCTCACAAAAAAAAGAAAGAAAGAAAGAAAAAGATCTTTTTAATTTCTACTTAGTTTCACTATTCTCCAGTCACTAACACTGCTGAAACCCACCCCACTCCTTTTCCAAGCTCTTGTAACATGGCCAAGCAATGAAACTCTGCAGACACTCGTCATTTTAAGGCCAGGAGTTCTACCAGAAATGTCAGGAGTCTGCATAGCAGCAGCTGACCAACTTGATCTGAAAATAGATTAAAGTAGGAGCTAACTTTGGCATGTTTAATACTAATAATCATTGATTAAGTGCTTCCAACTACAATAAGCAAAACATAATATTGCCAAGAACTTCCTAAATATATTTCAAATTTGTCACATTTATAGACATGATATCTGCTGACACATTCTCTGAATCTTAAACTATTTTTCTTCCCATGAGTTTCTAAAGAAGAATTTGGGAAATTATCTTATTTATTCCTCCCATTTTAACCCTCCTCTATTCAAACCAGGTTCTGAATAGATAAGTCACTGGTCACCTGTAATATTTTATTGTTTTGCTAAATTCAAGCTCCACTTGAATATATTCAGTGTTCTGAAAGGTAGGACAGTTTGACAATAAGGGTACATTGCCTGATTTATTAGTGGGTCTGGCAAAAATAAATGATTCAACTTTATTAAAAAACTCTATACCTATCCCAGATTCCTAAAGAACTATTTGATGACAATTATTATACCTTATTTGTATCAGCCAGCTCTCGCATAAGATAAATGCTAATAAATATTGAATAAATGAGAGTATGTTTTGAAATCACATTACTTATGCTTTCATTTTTAAAAACCTATGATTCTGATATATATCCTTAAAAACTTATAATTCAGATCACATTTCCATACCATAATGCATGGCTCAAATGGTTTGTGCACACTTGCAATTTAAAACCATAATGCTATCTATGAGATTCAGAATCTCACTCTTTCATTTTAGCTACTGCTGCTTCCATTAAGTGGAGTTTTGTTAAGGCACAGTTCCACTCATGGTCTCTTACAAATCCAAGCAAAATGAAAGCCAGAGGTTTGGGGAGAAGGGTCCAAGTCTCTTCTCTGCCATTCCCTTGGTGGTCTGCCTTGAGGGGGGTTCCTGTACCTCTTGGATGAGTCTAATCTATATCAAGAAATTGTTCTAAAAATTAAAGGAGATAATGTAGATGAAATGTCTAGCATATGACTTAGCACACAGAGACACCGCAAATATTGTTCCTTTTTTCATTTGATTACTATCTATAATTATCTTTTCATAGGAGACTGTATATCTACCTATATTGGTTTCAAATTTTCACAATTAGAATGTTAATAAATTTTACAGCAAATTTAAGTTGTTAACCTTTTAATTATCACCAACCCTTCAAGGGGACAGCCTATTTTAAAAATATATTTATATTAGAGATTCTATTTTAATCCAGATACCTTTTAGTGGCCAAGTATTCTTCCAGATCTGCCATAAGTACTCACATTTTCTAACTTAGGGCATTGTGTAATCTTTATTGTAACACAGTGAAGTATCCGGAAAAGCAACGTTCAAACAGAGATATGTCTTTCAACCGCCTTATTGATCATTTCATGTATGTTATACCTAAATTAAGAAATCCAAAATAATCATCTATTTGAAACATTTTTCAGAATGGATCTAGATTTTAATGCTAGAGTGCTTTCCACTGCCAAGTTCCCTTGGAATATTTGTGTGACATCAAGGCTTCTTTCCTAATCATTCTCAAAATAAAAATTCTATCTTGAAACACTTTTATTGTACCCATCTATTTAAGATGGGTACATCTTAGGCTGTACTGGCAGATCTTAGGATACATGTTATTTTTCAAAAAGTTTCTTTCATTTGTTAACACTGCTAACACTTTAACCTTTAAAGTCTTAGTTAAAATTGATACTATGTATAAAGCACCCAGCTGCACAAGGTAGGTGCTCACTGTTACTTTACCTTAACATAAAACCAATACCTCAGCCACATTAATCTTTTAGAAACCATGATTTCATTATCTGCAAAAATGCCAGAAAGAATCATTATATGTGTACATTTAAATATAAAGGAAGGGGTAATTATTTTCTTGACGATCCATATAAATCAAATTTATAACAATTATATTTAGGACAACTAAGCTGAAAAGCATCCCTCCCTTTTCAGTGGACATAATCAACCTTTAGTATCAAATTATAGAATTACTCTCTCCTCCCCATTTATAAACAAAAAAGGATCTGCTCAGCTGTAGTCAACCAGTAGTTTCTTGCTTACATTAAGACATTTTCAATTGTTTCCTACTCAAATAACATACAATCTTGTCGATTAAAAGGCTCATCGCAGTTTGTTAAAAAGACAAATACATTAGTGTCCCACAGACCCATATACTATATGTGTCTTCTTTTCAGTGTCTCAAAATATCTTGCCTTCCATTGCAAGTATATGTAATAATATAAATGCCTAGGTTACAATGATGTTATCAGGAAATCAGGACAGAACAATATTTTGTTTCCACTTGATGTTGATACCTACAGATCCCAGGGAAATAAAGCTTGAACGACTAGTTCATTCATATCATGGTGTTGGAAATACTGACAAACATTTTGGGGCAATAAGTATGTTTTCAAATATTCACCAAGTTAGTTTTCATAAAAGCTTAGGGTAACTTTTTAGAAAACATAAAAATGATTTTAGGCAGCATAGAGATTGCTTTTTGTTTTAGGTGTGGTTTTTTGGGGTTTTTTTTTTTTGGTGGGGAAAGGCTTCAAAAATCATAAATTCATTGTCATGTCTACCTGAAGCTGATCTGCTGTAAAGCTGGTCCGAGCTCTTTTTGCTGGTTTTGGATGATTAACATCTTGCTCTGTGAGGAGGGCGCCTTCCACACTAATCCCATTACCTGTATTTAAAAAACATACTATACGTGTTGGTAACTCAAATGGGTCCACCCATCTTACAATAACAGGTTGCTTGACTCTCTTGGCTTGTTGTGAAAACTATATATGTCTTCTAGATTGCAAAACCCCTTAAATTTTAAAACATAATACAAATATACTATACAAGCAATATTCTATTTATAGGCTTCTATATTTAGTGAAAAGTACAAAAAGTTAGAAGTGCACATCCAAGGCCCATCCTTAGGAAGGCAAATACAGGGAAACAATTATTTACAAAAAAGAAAAGCAGAACCCTAACTCAAGGCTGCTGCCAGTGAATATGACACAAAGCTAATACATATGCCCTGGCTTTCTCTATAAACAGATGGAGACCATCACTAACAGTGGACTGCTTAATGAGTTTTACCACAATTACATGTTATACAAAATAATGCATTAAGATGACCTTAGGAAAAAACGTTTTTATTTCTGTATCCACTGTCCCCAAAGACTCAAGAGTATTTAAGTATATACTTACCATTTTCAACTTCTCTTTTTAAATTATCCAGCATGCAGTCATAATGCACTCTGCAGAGGACTTTCTCTTCCACCAAAGCAAACTCTTCTCCTGTGGAAAGTTGCCTTTTGCAGGAAAAGCAGGCAAAGCACGCCAAGTGATAGACATTCCCCTTGGCTCTCCGGACCCAGTCAGTAGAATGGATGTGCCTCCCACATCGAGAGCAGCGAGTTCCATACCTTCTACAGTGAATAGTAGGGGAGGAGGGGGAGATTTTAATGTTTCGTGAGATATTCACCAGTCTAAGATTAAACTAACACATTATGCTACTCCAATAGAATAACTTAAATATTTAAATATTTTGAAAATGAAACAAGAATCAATTATATTTCTAAAAATCAATGCAGTAAGCAATTGTGACTTGAGATAGGGTCACAACTCAAACCTGTTCATAAAAATAAGACCTTCTCATTCTTCCTCAAAAAGAATACTGAATTTTTCTATAAAAATGAGTGAAATATTTCAATATCCCTTTTGTTATATCAAACATCTGTGCATTTATAAATTTACCTAGATAAACACATACTCTCCAGACTGAAAATCTAAAAGTACGGAAGTATACCAACAGCAGATATAAATAATGTCTTCTTAAAACCAAGCTGAGATAATTAGAAAATAATTTAAATATCAGTTTTTGAATGTTAAAACATTTAAAATTGAAATGATCAAAGACTGTGTAGAACATTCTTCACTCTGGTGGGTGAGGAAGGAAAACTCAGAAATGTTTCCTTTGATTAAAAAGCTATTGCATTACTATCCACAGGAGGGAGGAAATGGTACCTAAAACTTTCAGAGACATATCTGGACATTAGATGCAGATCAATCTTAAAAAATACCAAAGCAAGAAGTAAATGTTTCTTTTTCTTCCAGTGTGAGTGACTAGACACTATTTGTCATGTCTCCTACAGCAATCAAAGTCATGGCCTGGCATGCCCAGATTATACTAGATGAGTATATGTGTCTGTGTCTATTACTGATAGATTTATCTTTAGAGGTATTGCCAACTTGATCTTTCAGTTACTGGAAAAACTGAATCCTAAAAATAAATTTCAGAATAAAATATGAAGTATTAAAAAAAATCCTAAAGAACTTTCAAAAAATCTTTAAAACCAAACCTTTCAAGGGGCTTTTAGTTACCATAAAAAATTAAGATTAGCAGGCCGGGCGCTGTGGCTCACGCCTGTAATCCTAGCTCTTGGGAGGCTGAGGCGGGCGGATTGCTCAAGGTCAGGAGTTCAAAACCAGCCTGAGCAAGAGCGAGACCCCGTCTCTACTATAAATAGAAAGAAATTAATTGGCCAACTGATATATATATAAAAAAAAAATTAAAAATTAAGATTAGCCTATCCTAAGTAAAAGAGGAAGCAAAATTTTACTATTGTTGAAGAAATGGATCGTAAATCTGATGAGAAATAAGCATTTTGGGTTAATTATGAAATTCTGTGATTTTATAAAATAAAGGCTTCTGGACTTCATGAAGTATTTTAAACTACCTAGCAGTTTTCTACAAATCAATCACTAAACCCTCTGAAATCACTTTTAGAAATGGAGCATAAATGTAATTAGCATCACAAACTTCATTATACAGTATTAACTTCCCAGTTTTACAATGGACATTTTCTTTATTCAGCAATGCAAATAAAGAAAAAAATATGGTAATTTTTTAAAGTCATGCTTAAGAATTATTTCAATTTTTAGGCAGCTATTTATAAAGAAATTATATCCTAGAAGTAATCTTACATTTAAACAATTATAAAGAGATTTCACGGAGAAAATGTTATATTTAATATCTTATGCAAACATAATCTCACAAACTAAAGATTGAACATACAAAGGAACATGATTTTTTGGCAGAATAATTAGATTTGGTGTATTTCTGATATCGGGATGGTCAATTCTTTTGAATAATATGGTTTACCATAGTCTCCAAACTCCTAGCATTTTATTGGTATATAACTAGAAATCATTCTATGGTAAATTGGTAAACACATAACAAAAATCTCCTTTTTTCTCCCATAATGATTTTATTTCATCTTACCACTCCCCCAAACAGGAGCTTTGTTATAATGAGTCATCTTGTATTTTATACTTTATACCTATGCACAGCAAAGGAGGTTCCCTGTTTTTATGCTTAAAATTTTCATTCCCCAAAGTGAAAGCATTATTTAAAATTAATTTTTGTATATTGAATTCATAAAGGAGGTAAAACATGTGTATTTGATTTGTTTTAATACTAATTATACCTCAGCAAATATGAAAGCATTCTTATGTTGAAATCTATTATGGAAGAAAAACTGGGCTTCAATAAACGAAATTGAACAAGAAAAAGCCTGTTTATAAGTCTTTTTGTATAATAATTTTTTTTACACGTCTCCTAAGCAAAAGCTTCACAGCACACCTGAAATAATCGAGTTTGCAGAAAATGTCCTTGTCTTTAATATAACAGCTGGTGTGCCTTCCTAAGGAGGTTCTGCAAACACTGCAGGACAGACACCGGACATGCCAGCACAGGTCATTCACCTGTGAAGGTAAAAGGGGCAGGGTGAGAAGCCATTCTAATACCACACTTGAGAACAGCATTCATTGGTTTTGTGCATAATGCAATTTAAAACACTGGCCTCTTAATATTTTAACACATACTCTGAATATTTTCAGTGAAAAGTTGTCATTTATATAAATATGCATCTGGACATATTCTTTTTTAGACCCCACCCAGAAAATTATACTAGTATATGCCACATTTTGTGTTTATACATTTTTTTTATTCCTTTGTAGAATTCAGGTTGTTTTTCTTAAATGGAAACTTTATGAACACAGGCAAAATTCTAGTCACATTAACGTCATACATACAGGTTTTGTTTTGAGCCAAATTCTTTCCACCATGAAACCTGGTAGTTAAAGAAGACACCTTCTCAACCTACTTTTTGGCTAAACAATTATAAACTGTGTACTCAATGAAGAGAGCATAAAAGAAAGTGAAAAAGCAGCACGATAAGATACTTACCCTCATAAAGAAGCTAGGCAATCCATTTCCCTTACAAAACAGAAATTGCTAAGGTAGATTTACATGTTGATATGGCAGAAGCCCAGGCTCCCTTCTAACATGAAACAGTTGTACAGAAACAATAGAAGCAAGGAGGAGTATACTGGTAAACCTACTTACTGATTTGGCTATAGGAGGGGAAAAAATAAATCTGATTATAAGCAGTTTTATAAAGGCACCCAAGCATTATTTCCATTTATACTTCAAGTAGTAAAGTATAAGGTGGTGTCGAATAAGGTACAGCATTTTATACTTTCTATATAGGAACATTAAATATTGCCAATTCAAGGAACAAATCGAAATTACTTTCACTTTACACTGTTGCCATCATCCTGTAAGTACCACAACTTTATCCTTAGAATTTGAAGATGTGTGTTAGATTGAACTTGCCTGCAATGCAGGCTACTAAAGTTTGCTCTTGTTAAATGGATACAGAACTAGGTTTATGCTTAAATTTCATGTAAAAGATTAGCAATACACAAAAACACCAGTTACACCCTAAAAATGGATCTAATGACTAAAACAGGAAAGTAAAGGACTGTGAGATATAACTTTTGCTACACTATTTCATAATGAAGACTACCTGTCCAATGATTCTATCAGATTAGAACTAGTGTTCAACATGCTTTTCTATGATATAAAATATGAAAATATTTCGAAGTTAAAAAAAGTTTTACAGGCTTCTAATTACAATTATGTGCCCCAAAACATTAATGAGAGTCTCACTTTCTATGAAATTTTAAAATTTTTGGTCTTTCTTTAAAACAACTAGAAAATAGCAAAGAAATAAAGAAATCTGAGGAAATTGGAATAAAAAATATTGACAATGGTGAGTATTGTCCTGAAAATGAAGATGTACTCATATTTTTCCCCAAAAGGGGCCCAACTAGATAAAGTTTAGAAGTACGGGCTTCCTTTAGGATTCCACTGTTTAGGACCTTCTATATCTCAATGTTATCCAGGTTTTTGTTTTCCTTCGCTTGTACAAGCAAAGCATTAGGCTAGAGCCATGGTCTCTCTTTTGCTCCCTAAAGCCAGACCTAATGCCTGGTTTGCCACCTTTCTTCAAAGTTTACTTTGCCTCCCAAAAATGCTGCTTCATCTTCTATTTATTTGCCAAGGAGTAAAGTAAGATGAAGAGAGAAGGTTCAGCTGGTACTGATCCAATCTGTATATTCCTAAATATACAATCTGTATATTCCTAAATATACAGATTCCTAAATATAATTCAGACCAAGCCAACAAAACTACCCAAAGAGGGCACTGAAGTATTAGATGAGGCAATAGATGCATATAACTCCTCTCATACTTTTCCATTTTAATTCTATTTTACTTGCCTCACAAGATGCTGTTTTTCTATATTAATTTCATCCTCAAAGACAAGGATGAAACTGTACTAGGTCTAACTATTTTTTTGTTAGTGATTCACACTGAATTTAAACTTATCTGGAAGTTTAAATGGAACTCGGACTTTATGTAATCATAAAATATCAAACTTTAGTTCAAATTTATACACTAATCTACACAAGAAATGGTACAATAAGACTGTACGTGGAAGACTTCATTAGGAGGACTTCTGTCCTATTATGAATGAAAGCTTTATGACTCACTAAAATAACCTGGATAATGCATATAAATACAAAAATATGTAATATGTAAATATATTTTAATATATACAAGATTACACTAGAAACTATTACCTATTGCAGAGGGTGTGTTAAGTGTCACTTTATCTTAACCTTTTTTCTACATCTTCTCTGCTATGAAGTGTTAAAAACTTTCATTGATCCATGATATAATCCTAAGGATTATGCTAATTATTGAAAGGACTCATTAAAAATAAGAAGCTAGTTTTAATCCAAAAGATTTTTCAATATCCAAAAGGCTCCAGACTAGCAACATTGAAAGTGAAATCGCAAAACTGCAGATTTAAAGAGAAAGCTATGTTAATTTGCCAGCTTTAAGAATCAATCACCAACTAACAGTCATTTTTTAATGTTTTCACTAAAACTTCTTTTGGTGCTTTATCTAGATTTTATCTATAAATTATTATTCCCATTTTACAGATGAAGCAGTTTTGTATGTTGAGGTATTAATAGAAACTTAAAGAAACCCACTAATTGGACTTTTAAACACATACTCTTTAATCCTTTTGAGAACCTAATCGGTGTGGGGAGAGAATAAAAAGTCAACTGGTTTGCTACTAATTCAGTGTAGAGAGACCATTAAAGTGTTTTTAAAACTCAATTTAAATTGAAGACGCTTAGAATTAAGATACATGGGATCATGATCCTGTCTGCAATGACATAGATAACTGTGGCCTGCCATAATTTCTACTCCAAAATTCCCCAACAATATTTTAAGTGACATTAAGTGAATTAAAACAGTCAACTCTCAAACCACCACTTGAAACACTTAATTCCTGGCTTGTGTGTGTCTAACTTTATATCAATTTCCATTTTTTCCCAAGCACTAGAGAAGACACGACAGCATTGGGTGTCCTTAATAAGAGCAGGGAGGTACTGAGATTTTTTTTTTATTTAAATGTTTTATTTAAATGTTCTTACGAACTTTTACTTTGGAAAAGCCACAGCTAACTGTAAATAAGTATACAACTATATTTTTAAAGATCTGTCCAGAAAAGATCCTTTAATGCACTTTACCGTGGCTTTCACCAAAAGAGACACTGCAAAGGGGAATCAGCATCTATCGACTTAAAATTCTTCTAAGCTAAGCAGGCAGGGGCGCGGGCGTTACTGGGTGGAGGGCCCACAATCAATTTGGAGGGAACAAAGACTTTTAAGAAGGTAATAATCCGAGGCTTGGTAAATAACTATTGAGCAAGTTCACGTCTCAGAATGGGTGAGGTTTTCTCCACTTCCCTTCCTCTACAGGTCGGTGGCTGGCTCCGGTACATCCACCCCGGGAATCGGCACTTCTAGACTGCGACGCGTCACACGCAAACTGTTTTGCGAAAACATGGAAGAGTCTAAGATTTCTTCTCACGCTTAACCTCATCCCTTGAACTGCCCCAGACTGGAATGCTCTGCCGAGAAAGACTACAAACTCCATGCGAAACTTGGGTGGGAAGGGTGTGTGTGTGTGTGTGTGTCGGGGGCCGGAGGGGGACCTTCCTTTATTTCCCAGAGCTCACACGCTAACCCCGCACCCCTTGGGCCTCGCGCCCGCGGCGCCGTCCTACCTTGAGAAGGTATTTGTCCACGATCTCCAGGCCGCAACTGTTGCACACACACTTGCCAGGGGGGCAGCCGGAGCCCGAGGCCATGGACTGGGGCGAGGACGACGGGGACAACGGGGCCGAGGAGGAGCACGAGTCCTCGTCCCCCGCTCCCTCGGGGCTCACCTGCAGAAAGGCGCGAGGCGGTTCTAGATCCCTCCTCCTCCTCGCCTTCCCCTCACCCACGGGGGCGCCCCCACCCGGGCGCCCCCACCCCCACCCCTCCCTTCCCCCGCCCCCCCCCACACACACACTTCTTGAGGTCTCGCTTCTGTCCCTCTCCCCCCGGGTCCAACCTCTGGCCACGCAGCGGCTGGGGCTGCCCACCCCTGACCTCGAGGACCCCGGAGCCACGCGGGCTCTCCACCCGCTTCGTGAGCGGCCGGCCGGGCCCAGGACAGGGCGCCGGGACAGCTGTCCCCCGTCTCGCGCCGTCTCCCCGTGGACAGTCCCGCCGGCACCCGAGTCCCTCCCCACTCACCAGTGCCTCTTCCCCGGCGCCTTTCCGAGTCCTTCCGGTCGCCAGGGCTGCAGTCGGTGCGCACTCCTCGGACATGAGACCCCGGCACTGCGCGGCGGGCGGGAGGGAGGGAGGGGAAACGAGGAGAAGCAGATACCACAAGTTCAGAGCGTGCAGCGCGACCCCGAGCCTCGGCACCGCGGGCGAGGTAATGAAGGCCCCCGGCGCGCGTGCAGCCGTGCGGGCGCCGGAGCTCGGGCGCCGCGGGCGGGGACGCGCAGCCTTTCTCGCCGGCCGCGGGCGGCCGCCACCCGGGCGCTGAGGGGTCGCCGGGCGCGCCGCGTTGCTCCCGGGGCTCCGGGTCCCCAGCGCTCACCGGAGCACGGCGGTTCCCCGCCCCCCCGCCGGGGATAACAAGTTAATAACAATCATCCTCGCACAAAGCGTTTTCTTTCTAGACGTCAATCACGGCGGAGCGGGGAACACCGGGCTAAAGGGGGTGCGGGGCGGGGGGAGGTGGAGTGGGAGAGAAGAAAAGAGGATTGAGGAGGGGGTGGGGGGGGAAGAAACTTGATTTCTTTAATAACCTCAATTAAAAGAGCAAGACACATATATATTTTTAAAAGGGGGCTTTTTGAATAGGATAGCCCAAAAGGTGAAGAGGTTTAATAGGATACTTGAAAGCTAATTACAGCGGGATTTAAGAAGCCTGGTGTTTGTTCCGATGACAATTTGAATGAAAATGCTTCAGATTAAACCGAGCCAGCAGCTCTTTGGTAAACTTACAGCAATTAGAATCGCAAGTGATTTACAGTCGTTTCTTTAAGGTGTAAATTGCCACTTATTGCTCAGTAAGTCAACATTTGAGCTACTAAAGGATTATTTTTAGCCAGCGCAAAAAGCGGGTCGAATAATGGAAAATATCCAGCTGAATTTAATTTGTGCCATTTAAAGAACTCACCCAATCTTGGTCAAAATGTTTTAAAAGCAACAACGCGCGTTAGTTACTCAAGTGTTTCCAAGTCTTTGCCGGGAGTTTTGTTCTTAACCGAAAACGCAGTCTTTCTGGGCTTTTTCTGCCTTCGTTTCTGAAAACTCTAGCTTGGGGGCGGGCGGGTCTCCGGAACGCGAGTGGCCCGCACCTCGGCACTTCTGACTCTTCACCTCCCTTTCCCACACCCGCCTCTGGAAGCACCGGGCGAGACACCGGCCGAACCTGGGGATCTCCGGGCCCCTCTGCCGGGACCGTCCCTTTCTAGGGTGCGCGCCCTACGCGGGACCCGGCGCTGCTGCCCCGCGGCCGCGTCCTGCCCCTCACAAAGAGTTTGAGCAGAAGAGCTCCACGTTCGCCGGGTGTTCCCAGCCAGCGTCGGAGCTAAGCCAAAGCCAGCGGCGCCGGGTGCGGGTCCCGCTGAGGCCTTCTCACGGGCTGCAGATGGTTTTCAAACTAAAAACGCGAGGCGCCCAAGAGTCCTGCCTCCAGAATGAGGTGAGAACGTGTCAGGTTCCCCGACCTACTCTGGGGAACCGTGTGCCTCGTTTTGCGCCCTGCAGTTTGCTGCTCTTGGTATTTTAAGGTAAACAGCTCTCCCGGCCCGCGCTGGGACCCCCTCGGCCTTCGCGCAGCCTGCTCTCCCCCCGTGTGGCGGCGGGCCCTGGGCAGCGCGGACCGTCCCGCGGCCAGAGGCGCGCCTGAGGGCCGGCAAGTGTCCGCGCGCAGCCGAGCGCAGGGAGCAGAGTCTCTGGCTCCCCAAGACAGCCGCCCAGTCCACCCGACCCCTCTACTGGACCGCCACGATCGCCACGGCAAACAGTACGAAAGCACGACTCACATGGACTTAACAGCGCCTTAGGCTCGAGGCTTCCTCTCCCAAATTACAGGCTCCATGCCTCAGGTTAAGTGAGCTTTGGGGAGGGAGGGCAATGATTACTGACTAAAGCTACTACGTAATAAATAAAAAAAAAAATTGCCAGGTCTAAAGATGAGGCCGTTACAGGTAGTTTCTGAACCTTGCTTAGGAGCCCAAACAACTCGAGTTTCAAGGACAGGACAAATTCAGCTGTTCTGGTCAGGCGTCGGCTTGCTCACCTTCTCAGGGGGAACTGCCAGCTCCGGCACGTCCTTTTCTTCTAGTTTACACACAAACATCTGATCGCTCTTCCAATACATGGCACTGCTAGGGCTGCGTATCACATACCAACTCCGGAGGGTCAGAGGCTGTCCGGGTCTGCCGATCTTCCCCCCTCCCCCGCCCCAATGCACTAATAAGAGCTGACACCGAGGAGGAGAAGAATGCTACAAGTGTGTCTTCGAGACCCAAGAGGCCGCTGTGGCCGTGACCATTCTCTGATGGACTGTTCTTTCCCAACTTCACTGTGGTCTGTCCCTCCAGGAAAAGAAAAAAAAGTTTTGTTTTCCAGAGGGTGGGACCTTACATAAGGGGTGGGGGGAGGTTGTGGGGGAAAGTCTTTTCCTGCAGAAATAGCTTCACCTCCTTAAGGAAAGCCCGCCTTCCCTACATGTTAAGATCTTTATCAGGACACGCCAGGTTTAGTATTAAAAAGAAAAAAAAAATTGGGGATGGCCTGTTAACTTGACTTTTAAAAAAATTTTGCTGTCTGTGTTTGCCATGACTTTTAAATTCTCGTTCCCTAACCAAAACCTAAACAAAGATTCATGTTACATCTCTTTCTGCAGCAAGCAGAAGGGGAAGTGGTGGTCTGGATGAACGTTTTAGTCATTCTCCTGCAAGGCGCACTCTCCGGTCTAGCCGAGGAACGTGACGGTTCCCTGGCAGCCAGGGGGCTGCCTTATCTAGCGGTTCTCTCCCCCTTTGCGAAAAGTTTTCTCATTAAGATAAAGAAGGGACATCTGCGCAGCACAAACGCTTATGATTTGCGACTAGATTTGAAATCAAGGCTACAAAGAAAGACAAAAGTATGTTGCTAATGATTATTGCTTTTTCATCTAGTCCTAGACAAAATTTAAACCCTAGAAGCTGTCGTCTGCTACCTCAAGTTCCGAATGCGGGTGGGTGGGGGTGAGGGAGGTACTCACACCATAATTTTGATTAAGATTGGAGGGTGTGTTTGTTTTAATAGCTTCTTTAGGGTATAAACTTTACTTCGTTAGTGTATGAAGAGGAATTTGGTAAGAGATTAGTTTTAAATGATTTTATTTCCAATTTTTACAAAAACTTCTGAAACATAAGTAATACAAGAAGATCCGGGAGTCTTTGTTTCTTAAAGGCCTTTAACAAAATCATTTGATGTTGCTTCAATTAGACGGAAATATATATGTGTAGACATATATGCGTACCCACACATAATCTTATTTCCTTGTCCTGTTTGTCTAGAAGAGGAAGATCCAAGTTATCTTGCCCCACCAATCAGCAGCAGGCGAGTGGAGGGCAGGCTAGCGGAGGGGATAGGTAGACTTTCCCGTGTAACGGTCTGGGGCTGGGTCATTACTGCATATTTAGTTTTTCTTCAATTGCATCTTTCTCCCATAAACACTAAGGTCTTTAGAGCATTTTCCTATCACCATTGTTTTTCTTTTCGCGCAGCTGCGCACATGTTAGTATTAGCCATCCCTCTGTCGTCCTCTCTGGGGGACCTCGCTCAAATTTACGGAGTGGAGGAAAAGGGATGCTATGATTAATATGTGCCCTCTTAAAAAATTGGAAGCTTGGGGGTGGGCTGACTTTTCAAAATGCTAACTTGTGCGTGGGAACCAGAAAGACTTGTGTTTTTCATCAAATGCAAAAATCAGCATTTGGGGGAAAAATTCACATAATGCGTTTTCCATGAAATCGCATCGTTCTTGAGATGGCTCTTCCGAATGGAAAGAGAGTCGTGCAGATTGTTGGCGCCATCAGGCCGTGTGTAGAGCAGGATTTCATCGAAAGTGAAATTAAAAATAAAGGGCCGGTTTGGAGATTTAATTACAGTTCTTTGTGTTAGAGTTTGCAAAGTGAATCTGGAATACTATTTGGCTATCTAGGAGAATTTGTCGCGCGGGTCATTTGGAGATCCCGAGAGCGCCAAGCTGGGGAAGTAGGGCGGGGGCGCCGGCGTTTATGCCGTCTTTCCACCCACCCTCGCCTAATCAGGCGGCTCTCAATCAGGTTTTCAAAATACTAATCTTGATCTAAGAGCGCCTATCTCTGCATAAGTGGAGGAAATGATTCATTTTTAGAGGCTTCTGGGCTTGGGGAAGAAGAATGGTCGTCAGACATGGGGAGAAGACCTGAAAGACTGGTCTGGCGTCGCTTTACTCCAGGCGCTCGGCAAAATGCTGACCGGTCCCCCGGTGAGTTGCGCGCACCCAGCTTTGTCCGATAGGCCTTGGGCGGTGAGTCAATTTCTGTGTTCTGGGCTGCATGAGCCTTTGGCTGGGGGTCGCGTGTGGAGGTGGGAGGAGAGAGATGTGCAGTATTTGCTATGAAAGTCAAGGCTGAGCGCCCCGCCCGCCTTGGGCCCTACGACCTTCTGACCCCTTGTCAGGGAGCGAGCTATGGAGATATCGCTCCTGCTTAGTGACCGACTCCTTGGAGCTCTCATCTCACTTCTTACCCACGCTCCTCCTCGGTTCCAGCAAAGAAAAAGTTTGCCTGCTGTTTGCAGACTACCATTTCCCGCTTTATGTGCTTGAGCAAAATCAAAAGGGTTTTCTTTCTTTTCTTTTTTTTTCCTCACCTCTTTCTTTGTAATGAGAGTTTTTAGCCCTAACTCCAATTGATACCAATTTTGGACGAGCCAAAACAGACCAAAAAACATCGTCTTGCCTGTCTGCAGGTGGGAAAAGCAATCACTAGCGTCGTGACGGTTCCTACCTACTAAATTGAAATTATGAAAATCAAGAGACCGCAGGTCCACCCAGGCGGGACTACCAACACCCCTGGATCACAGGGCTTTTTGCAAGCCCAGGGGTGAAGGGGAAGAGAGGAGAAAGGGAAGAGAGCCTGAGAGACTTCAGAGTGAGCCTTGTCCTGGGCAGTGTGGTTGCTGCACAAGTTGGGACGCAAAGAGCGTTTCTCTCTAAAGCCCGCGGAGGGCAGAGAAGGGGTCTGGATCCCATGGAGCCAGCCCTTGATTGGAGGTCCAGGGCTGGAGAAAGGAACACCAACCCGCCCTGACCCCCAACGGCTTCAACTCACCGCGAAGAGCTGCCTAATTGGGCTGCGAGCAGCTGCGAAATTTGTAATCGTCTAATAAGCCTTCCACCTCGGTAATTCTTATCAAAAGGCATAAAACTGATATTTTCACACTCAGCTTGCACTGCAGGCGCCGTAGATAAACATCCTTCATCAGTGGGATGAAATTAAGTCTGCATTGACAGAGGTTTCCGGAACTCGATATTTAAAAGCAATAGATCCGAATTAGCAAATTATAACCTTAAGTAGGGAAAGTCCCCACCAACTTGACTATTGTACCCTTTGCCTCTGAGCTCCTCGCGGTGAGTAACCACATGTTTGAGGAAACTTAACCTGGAGGTTCTGCGGTGCTCAGGCAATCTCCAAAGCCTCGGCTCCCTGAATTGTCGCTTGCTCCCGCTCTCAGCCCTCACGCTCACCTGCAAGGACTTGCTTGGGTCAGACCAGTGGAGACTTGGGCGAGGCACAGCAGGGGCCTGGGAGAAAACGAGGTCAAAGGAGACGCATCCAGGACTCCCGGGCCTGCAGGTACAGCAGTAGTGCCTGCTCTTTCCACCCCTGTTTTCCCCTGCCTGGGGCACACAGCCGGCTGAGGACTGTAGGAGGCGGTGGCTGAGGCAGAGACCTCCACGCTGGTAAGAAGGTTGCAGCTTCTGGCTGATACTGGTGGCGGCTGCTTAGAGCCTTGAAGGTGAAAACTCAGCCAAGACCACTCTGAAACTGCGGTTGTAACACTTGGTTTAGGGTTAGGAGAAGGTGTCTTCGGATTTTTGCCCACTCCTCCTAACCATTGTTAATATTAGTCTGGAAAAGAGACTGAAGGAGATAACTTCTAGAGGGTCCTTCTACGAATCTGGGCTTCTCAGAACCCACGTAACCCCTCAGAGATAGCACAGCTAGAAACGCGACCACCTAGGGACTTGACGGTCCCAGATTCATTCTTAGACCTTGTCATCCACAGTTTCCCAGGGAAAAGGAAGGGCGCGTTTATTCATGCCAGGGGAGGTCGCCTAAAGGTGGCTAGGGCATCTGTCTGGGCCCCACAGGTCTCTCTCCCACTGGGGCCAAGAGCGACGCTTGATAGGCTCCCAGCTAGGCGAGCGCGCCCCGCGGGGCGCCTGCCTGGACAGCTGCAGTGGGATGCCCAGCTGGGGCTAGTTGTCTCCAGTGGTTCTGGAGACCCAAAACTCGAAAACCAAGTTCTGCGCCTGACACCCTGTACGTGTGGACTGGCTATTTCTTTTCAGCCGGTGAGTCTCCCTCTGGAGCGCAGGGAAACGCTCCGAGTCCGCTGCGGAAGGGGTGAAGGGAAGCGTTTCCCGCCTGATAGGAGAAAAGGATCCGAGAGAGAAAATTAGGAGTCGGGGGCAGTCTGGGACGCTTCCGGCCTAAACGCTGGGCGCGAAATGCAGAAGTCTATTACACCGTTTACTCATTGTGACATTTCCAAGCCGACGATCTCGCTTTAAGCACGCCTGTGGTTTGAAGCTGCTGGTTTTAAATGCATTTTTTTTTTCGTTTAGAATGAGCAACAAAGCAAGATCAGTGGCAGAAACCTGAACCTGTTTCTACAGCAGTGTCAAAGTACACAGTGGAGAGAACAAAAAAATCTAACTCTCTAGCCGCTTCCCGGTACTCGGTTTCCCTACTTGTCCTAGGCACGTCAGGCGGATCTGATCCGGAGCTCACTAACCTAGAAAGAGGAAGAACCCAATCCCTGTGGGCTTCTCTTCGCCTCTTTCATCCTCCCGCCCCCCAAGCCCTGTTCCCCAGAGATCTCTGAAAGCTGAACTAAAACCTGGCCAGGGTGTCAGGAAAGCCAAATTTGCTCTCAGAGCAAGAATGAGGGCGTCAGACGGTGTTTCTCGGGTTTGGGGGTGGTGGTGTGAGCCTCCTATCCGCATGCCTGGATGAGGTTTTGATAAAGGAGCGCGCAGCTCCTGTTGTTAGCCAGTGTGCGCGCCCCACGAGAGCCCCCCATGCCGCCCACAACTTTCGGTGTCTGTGGGTCTAGGTCTACGGTTCTTCCCGGCAATACATCCACTTCCCATTGTTGCTTATCCGACATATTTTGTAAAATGATGCTTTTACAAAAATATGAAGTCTGGGGAATAATCTTGAGACATAATTTTTAAAAGATGAACAACTTTATATGGATTTCTGCTACAGGAGATTGGTTCCTGTAGCTGTGGCAATGTTTTCTTCCTTTCCTTCCTCTCCTCCCCCTCTCTCCTCCTCCTTTCCTCATTTCTTGCTTGCCTTCCTTCCTTTTTCCCTCTTTCCTGGGAGTTCAAGGTTTGAGAGCTAGGCAACCTGTTATTTATTATAGTAAAGCACAAGATTTAAAGTTAGTCAAGCCTGTAATGGAATTTTGAGCAATTTGACTTTTTAATACCTCAGTTTTCTCACTTGTAAAATGGAGATGAATCACTTAGAAGTTGCCACAAAAATCTCAATGATGTTGAAATAAGTGTTCATTGACACAGGAGATTCTCAATGACTACAATCCTCTTCTGCTCCCTTAGCATCCTGTTCCCTTCACTGGGGTGGTCTGGATGTAGAGGAGTCACCAAAGACCTAGCTCCCCTAGTGAAGGGGCCAGGCCAGTGCTCTTCAGCATCAATCTTGATTCCAGTTGCCCAATTCTAGGGGTTCACCAGACCCCGTGGCCAAGGCCAGACGCAGCTCCCTGGGCTGCAGAGGCTCTAGAGAAGAGCGCACAGCCTGGGGCTACCTTTATAGTGGCCTCTTGGCCCAAAAAACACACAGAAAACTTCCCCTCTTCCTTTTTCACTGGGTTATTGGGAAGTTAATCTGACACATTTATATACTTGGCGCCCTGACTTCTGTCCGTTTTTGCAACCTTCTGAGTATTGTGAAAACGGCAGTAACCATAGCTGTTGCGTATTACTTATCAAACGATCTACTGACGCTGTGGTGTACAACTCTACTTCTTTACCTTGCCCAAGGCCACATTTTACCAGACTCAGTCAGAATTCGAACCCAGATGCCCAACGCAGCGGCTTGACAGTTAGACTTTTAACCACTTCGCTAGGTTGTCGCTTTACAGTGAGTTAGGAAACGGATACTTTCGGTTAATGGATTCATAACATGGTTCTCTACAGAGTTCAGTCGACCTGGGTTGAGGCTCCAGCGCAGGTGGTCCAGCCGCCAGCCCCTCGCTTCAGCTTGCTTCTGGCGGGGCTGTAGGCTGCCAGCAGCAGGCGGGCATCTGGGATCTGGTGGGGAAGAGCGCCCCCTTCCCACCTCTACTCTCGCTGGGCCTAGGCTAAACAGCACAGAATGATTTGAAGTGCCAAATAAAACAGCCACAAAGGGGAACATTTAAATTGGTGGTAAAATCCTTCTTTCTCCTTTTCTTTGCAGGTTATAGAATACAATGTCTAATTATCCGTGAATAGATCAAAACCTGGATTGAACATTGCCGGCTGAGATTCAAAGGCTTGGGCTCAGCTCTTTTCCACCTAGACAAAACTCTGGTTACTGTGTGGAGTAAGCAGAAGCTGTGGTGCCTGGTTCAGATTGTGTGAAGGCATCGCATCTCACCCTCTGTCCCGCTTGGGAGAAGAAGTCTTTAGAAATGGGCTCCACAAAACAAACAGGTGAATAAAATTGATCCCTACAGGTTTTCCTGCAGCTGTAGGTTTTGAGCACCCTGTGATATTCTGACTCTCTGAAACCCAGTCCAATGACAGGCATCAGACAATGAACGTTTGCTTTTTGAATGAGAGAATGTATGTGCTGGCAAGCACAGAGAGTTTCATGCCTTTCTCCACCTTCTTAGTTCTAGCGCCTCTTACTTTGCTTTGGTTACCTTCTTGCCCAGTTCCTGCATCTTGAAGTTCTGACATAACTGAGGGGATTTCTGGGCTCCACTTTTCACCTAGGATGAGAGGCTTATAATCTTCAATGGATCCTCAGACATCGTGTTGGCAATTAAATTAGGAAACCTGCTCTAGGTGCCTAAGAGACCATCCCAGTCTGAGACTCTTTTTATAGAGGAGCTTATCAGAAATCGGAGTAGGAATGTGCTGGATCAGTAGAAACCTGGGGCAAGCTTCCTATAGACCCACTCTGAATGCACACAGGGAAATGCTGTGCACATTGGCTGGACGTTGACATAGGTTTTAGCTTGTTCCAGGATAAGAAGGGGACCCAGAGTGGACAATCTGGATGGCAGCCGAGGTCATTCAGAGCCAGATGCTGCTGCAAGCAATCCTTCCTGACCTGGAAAATAGATGCATCCTCGATTACAGTCCACGAGATGGAGAAAGAATGCCAAGGAACTCACAGGTGGTGGATGGAGTCTTAATTATTGAGCCTGACAGGTCCCTGCTCTGTGCCAGGTCCCAGTTGTGTGTCCTGGGTACCTTGGTGGCTTAGTCTGCCATCCTTGTCTGGACTCACCATGCAACTTGATGGCTGGAGTCCTGAAGTCCTGGAAAAGGACTGGAAGAGGCCTGGAGACCTGGAATGGTTGAACCAGCCTCTGAGGTGTTGAATTTACCCAACACTAAGAGGGAAAACACTAGGGCTTTATTCTGAAAACTCCAGTTTCCTGTCAGATGAAACCAAGAAGATTTGCAAATTCAGACATAGCTGCTACAGGCTTATAAACATGGCAGAACTACTCATTTTTGAAGTGGTTAATCCCACTCATCCATCAAATAGCCGCCCCTTCCTCAGGAGAAGCTCCAATAGACATTTTTGTAAAAGGCATCTTTACATTACACCATCTTTTGGTAATAACACCTTAACCTGGCTAAGAGTTTTTCAGTTTGCACCATTATTGCTTTTGAGTCTTAAAGTCAGAAGAAGCAATATGCAGCAGTTTCTTCTGAAGATTTAATATATGCAATGCCTTTTCAAGGTTTCTTCCTCCTAACCCTCCACTTCAGAACACTTTTGCCCTGCTTCAGTAATTTTAGGAATATTGGGGGGGAGAACCTTCCATATTAAAAAAAATAATCTGTATTAATCTATGTAAATCTGTCTCTTAAAGGTCAGCATGGAGGAAAGAAATAGGTAGTTTGTAAACTAAGCCAAAATTGCTGCTTCATTAACCCACCCCTCCCCCAGGATGAGGTAACTTTTTTCCTAACAAGACTTTACAGTTTCAGAGATAAATGTGCACTTTTTAAAAAGAAGTATCATCGATTATTTAGCGTTACCCAATATATAAAGTCCTAATAGTCATCTATGAGGTAGATATTACTATGCCTGATTCACAGAGGGGTAACCTGAATCTCTTAGAGGCAGCACAAATTCTCAGGACAAATTAGCGACAGAGGCTGAACCGGAACCCATTTCAACGTCTTAACCATTGTGCTAATATATAAAAAATAATTCCTGAGCCTTGCATGGTATGAAGCAGTTTCCTCTCCTCCGTTTCTCTTGGAGTAATAGAAATGGGAAATTCTCTTAGGAGGTCTTGGGGGTGGCGGGACCAGGGACTGGAGCGGGGCGGGGGCTGGACGACTGAGCGCGGTGCGCCGTCGGATACGGAGGAATGGATTCTGCACCTGTGGAGCCTGAGCCTGCGCGCTGGGAGGGCGGCCCGCGGGATGGCAAGCCGCCAGGGGAGGGAGTTAGATCGCGTGCTGCGCGAACGCTTTCTCATCTCCTGCTGGTCATAAATATTGTTGCATTTCCTTGGTAACCCCCACGCCTGCAGCAGAGGCCTGCAGGCCGCCTCTTGTGGGAGCCAGGGGCCCTTCCTCGCCCCTGCCCTCACCCCCACCGAGGCTTGGCTTTCCTTGGCCAGCGCCTGCCTGTGGGGACGAGCCGGGAGAGAAATGCGCGGGAGTCCTGCAGGCCCCCAGGGCTTTCAGGCCCCTGTTCTCCACCCCGGCCTTTGCCCCCGCCAGGCGCCAGCCCCGGGGCAGGCCGGGAGCTTCCCCAGCGCGCGGTGCACTCCGGGAGGCTCCAAGGCCTATGGGCGCAGGGCCTGGGCGACAGCTGGCGCCCCCAAACATGCTCTGATCCGAAAGCAAGCGCGGGGGGGACACCCTGCGTGACACACCCCTCCACACCTCATCTCTAATCCAAACTCGGTGTGAGCGAGGCTCCTGGCATCGCCCTGGTGGGTTTGGTTTGGCGGCCACCCTCCTCGCGCCCTTTTCCGTGGGCTACCTCAGGGCGGAAGCTTGGGCTTCAGATGGGAAACATTCTTCCCCTGGAATCAGATCTGTCTTCCAGAAGTTGTTAAAACCTTTCTTGACTGAGAAAGAGCGCCTGGAGGAGACCCAAGGCCCCCTTCTCCCCCTTCCTCTGCCAGGAAACAGGTAGGCAATTCTTGCTCAACACTTCAAAAGCCCCAGAGTGCACATCCTAGCACCCCGCCCCACAACCCCACGAAGCTGTTAAGAGGGAAAGCCAGAAATCCCAAGCCAACAACAAACACCAAGGCCATGGCCAGAACAAATGTGTGCCTCTGCTGTCGGTAAAGTGGACGGCTCCGGATTCCCGAGTAGGGAATGAAGGTTGGAGTGGGCGAGATAAGGTCGGGCCCGGGAGGCCGGCCGCGGAGTCTGAGCAGTGTCGCGGTCTTCCCTTCTTCCTGGTGCAGCGTCTAAGCGCGCAGGTTGGGGCCCTGTCCTGAGAGGTACTAGGCGTGTTGGACCTATCCATCACTCCAGAGGGGCGCGGTTTCAGCCTCTGGGAGGGCTCCCTAGGGATTCGAGTTTTTTTCTATTGTACTTGGCCTTAGTTCCTGTGCCAGCCATAGCCCCTTGGCTCTTGCAACTTTTAATATCGCTGTGCAATGCTTGGGCAAATACTTGTAACTAATCAGGCACGTGTGTACAGTTTTTTTTAAAGGGCTGTGTGTGTGTGTGCGTGTGTGTGTGTGTGTGTGTGTGTGTAAGAGGGAGATTTCTATGGAGCTGAGGAGAATATTTTCCGTTCCAAATGATGGATAGAAGCCGTTAGATCCCCTAAATTTCTTAGGCTAACCCAAGGACGTATTTTTCTCTTATATGATTAGTTTCTTTTAATGTGCATTAAAATTATATTATTAATTTTGGCCACCCTAATAGAAGTTTAATACCAATGGAAAAGAGAAAGCCAAAGGAAAATATGTGTATACTAACTTTAGTCTGGAAAAATATCAGTAGCATTTCTTATTTCACAAAGACATGCATTTTTTTCCCCAGTTGGCAACGGCATCGTTTTTAATGTATATCCTATGTTTATTGTTTCTGTTTGGTACTTTTGGTCATTTGTAGCACATCTGTTTCTGATATTATTCCTGTGTTAAGCACACACTATTGTGTTAGCAAGATTTTATACCATCTGTTTAAAAAAATTCTTGCCAGTGCTAGTTGATGCCCGGTTGAACTTTAGCCAAACTTCTTCATTTTATAATGTTCTCTCAGTCTTGAGCATATATAATACATTTTAATGAAATTATGCTTTTGTACTTGCTGACAGACATCAGAAATGCATTTGCCCAGGTCAACAGCAATTGAGCTAAGTGTTGGGTGGGAGGAACAATATTAAAATAGTAAAGATGTTGAAAAAGAAAAATATTTGGAAACAAAACTATTAAATTAAAATCAAATAATCACCCATATAAACAACTGCTGCACATGTACACGCACAGAATTTGGATGTGGCTACTGGGAGTTAATGTATAATTCTGATGATTTGTGTATTTCTTCATTATATATGTTAAACATAAGAATTTATATTTTCAACATTATCCCAAGGGTATAATAATTGGTTTAAAAAATAGCAAAGTAGAATAATATTGTAATGCAGTTGTTCAAATACATATTAAATGTAACACATTCAGATAATCATTGAGCCTATCTAAAGTGGTATTTCTTTTTTAATCTTGTGCCCGACCACTCATAAAGGTTTTCCATTCTCATAAAGGTTTTCCATTCTGTTATGAAAAGCTAACACAGACAGTGTTGCCTACTTCTGAGCTCTTTAAAAGTAGAGATATTTGTAACAATTCAAAAAAATACTCAAGTATCTATTTTTTGATGGCTAAGAAAATATATATATATATGTGGAATAACTACAAAGCTGGAATTGGCTTGAAAAAGTGCATATTGGCTGTGTGTTTTCAAGTATGTTTTCTAAAATGTAACATTCTAGTTGATAACATTGACCTATTTTATTTACACCTAAGGTGTATACCTCAATGTAAAGCTTTAAAAATGATAATGTCTCATGATATTTTAGTTATAAGCCCAGAAATATCAACCTTGATACTTAGATTAATAAGCTTCTGACATCTATTTCTAGAAATCAGTATTCTTCAATTGGCAAATAATTTTCTTCTGAGATCTAGCCAAAACAGTTTGTCATATTCTTTTAGTCGTTACCTGGCCAGACTGCTTTTATTGCTCTGTAATCAGATGCTGTGATTGATTAAAAGGGGTGTCCATTAAATAACTACTTAGGTATGTACAGCCATTTTTTCTGATTGTTTATGTAGGAAAACAAATATTTATATTCTCGTATTTAATTTCTAAATAAAATGTATCCATGGTGATGTGGATAATTGACATTATTTATGCAAAGCATTTGGAATCGAATACCTTGTTACTGTATGGTAAGACTGGTTATAGAAAGGGAATGTATCTTATAACATTTCTGCCTACATATACTTAAAAATTATTTATCAAGATCTACATTTTCCTTAAATTGTTACTTTGGATGTGTTGAAATGTAACCTATAACTTTTCTTTTAAATAACTAATGTTACTAAAAAGCAAACCTCATGGATCTTCACATGTCTGGTTCCAATTAATCTGCTTAGACTATTTAATGGATAAAATAACAGACCTGATTTAGTCAATCTGGAGTTCTAAACCAATTTTCTACGTACCTCTTTAAGGTCTAATGCCTTTTCCTACACACATTTAGTTCATGGTTATGCTCTTATAAAACCTGGGATTGGAAGAATAACTAACTAGATCCATTTTCTTAAAAAAATTTTTTTTGCAGTTACATCAGTATAAAAAGGGAGTCTCAAAACTAATGTCAATGATTATTGAAAGAAAACTTTGTCAATTTATCTTTGTGAATTCAATTAATCAAGCATGTGTTGAGCACCTACAATGAACCAGGTGCTAGAGATAGAGAGAAGATGGGTGGTCCTTGCTCTCATAAAATTCCTAATCCATTAAGAAGACGGACAAAAATACAATTAGCTCATCTTAACAATTCTTTAATGATTTTTATCTACTCCCTGTGCTTTGACTTAGTAAAATATAAGATGATCTCATCCCACTACTTTGTAATCCCAATACTTTACAGTTTTTCAAGGTTGTCATTTGTATGGAACAAAAGCAAACTTCCCCTAGAAGGCTATTGGACATTAATTTATGGATTTTGAGATAACCATATTTTTGTCCTTTTTTCAGGTATGGAAGGGGGTCAGCATTAACTTGCTGTTCCTGGAACATCTGCTCAGTTGTGTTGAGTCTTGTATCAAAGTTATTCCTTTAGTCTGTTGTAGAATCAGTTGTAAGAGTAGTGATTGGTTGCAGTACTGGGGTTAGATAATTTTTTGACTTATTAAATTTTAAAACATGAAACAACTATTTCCCTCTCACCTTTTCCTTCTCACTCTCCTACAAAGTAATTTTTTACTTCTATTACAGAAAAATTTTATAGATGATTGAGGGAAAGGAGATTCTGCAAAAACTATCATTCAAGGCAATAGATGATGGAAGTCAATATTTGTTGGTTTTTCTACCATATATTTACTAGCTTTGGGGATTAATTTTCCTAAAACTGCAAGGCTGAGTTTATTTTTCCCCACAAACAAATTGAAGATAAACTGCTGCAGATATTTTTTAAAAAGTTGAAATTTCTTGTTTATGGAAAAGTTTGGGAATTTAGAATAAAAATTTAGATGTTAAGATTTTTTAGCACTTAAAAGAATTACAGCAAAGTTTAGTTACTATCTCTAATAATTTTAGAGATCAAAGTATAATTTTCTTCTTTTTTACATTGGTAGAAAATACCAGGAGAGAAAGGAGCAATCATTTGATTGAATTAATTGAATACTTTTTGCCCTTGAAGAAACATTGCATTTTTGTCTTCTGTTTAACCGTGGTTTTTTGAATAAGTGTATATTGTGCTTTCCTCTGAGAGAATATTGAGTCTCATTTTACCTCACCATAATCACAGATCTGTCTACATGAGCAATTGATTTCTACTGGCTATTGTCATACATTTCATTTCTGATTCTATTGTCCTCAACTTCTTGCTTCATAGAAAGGCAGAATACTGAAGTGAAAAAGCTGTTAGAGTTGGATTCTGTTGACCTGGATTTCAGTTTCTGTCCCTTCAGTTTTTAGCTGAGCTGTCCTTGGGAAAATCACTTAACTTTTTGAGCCCCAGCTTTTGCATTGTTTTGGAAGATAAGGGTCATAATTGTAAGTTATCATTACCCTTTGAAAATTTTTCTAGCTTTTAGGGATAAACCACTGTTGACAGATTTTCAAGAGCTTTTCTCAAACCAGCTTTGAAATCTTACTTAGGATAGTCTTCCAGAGAAAAATTTTTCTTCACATTTTATATCTCTGTTTTTAGAGTACCATCATGTCATAGTTTATTTACTGCAATGAAGTTGAGGCTGAATTCTGGTCTCTAGACTAGCAGGAGTTTCTCCTTCAAAGCTAATCAAACTTGTCTGAAGAGAAGGTAAATTGACTCCAGCTCAGAGTATGAATCCAGGTCTAACAAAATGAGAAGTATATTTAATGTTATTCTTCAAAGCTTGGAAAAGAAGAGCAAAACAATGACACTCAGTTCCTAAAGCAAACCGTCTCCACAAAATTATTTAAATTACAAAGATTGTTTTTATTTTTAAATCTTGCAATTCTGAATTTTTCAAACATTTGTTAGAGTTGGCTAATTGCTGCTGTTGATAATCTGCTTACTCCAACAAATCAAAATATTTGCATATTCCCAAACAGGCCTCCTTAATTCTTCTAATTCTCCTCCTTCAACTTTTAAAGCCTGCCTTAAATGCTGCCTGCTTCCTGAGGATTTTCACCTATGCTGGAGGTGATTTTTCTTTGAGAACTCATATTCATTGAATTGGGAAGTTGCTTGGTTATTTAGTTCATGCCTACTACAGGCACACTGAGTATGATTCTCCTAATACTATATCTCTGTCTTATTTTTGGTGATTCAGCCCTAGAGTTTAGTGTCAAATAAACCCCACTCTTCATGCTGATGAGAAAGAGCTATAAACTGGTAACATGATCTATAGGTCATTTGTTAATAAGCTCAATATATTCTATTTTGTGTTCTTTATTTCAAGGAGATTTCTCACTCATTACAAGTACTACATGCATGTTGTTTGCAGTCATAATGGATTTGGACTGAAATGGCCATCTCTATTCAGGCCTCCTTAGTGACTATTTGCAAAGTAGTGGTATTAAAGTCACAGGTGAAGGCTGTGGCCATGGAAGAGGCTAAAGGGAACAGGAATACTGTGAAGTCTTGGTCTGGAATGTGATGATATTTCACTTTCCAAAACTATATGGTTTTTAAAAAAGTTCCTACCATATTTCCTGATATTAACTATTGTGGTAAAAATATTGGCAGGGATAATTTTGGGGGGAGTAGTTGGCATTTCAGCAGCAGCTGGGTAGAACAGAAGTCGCATCATTCTATCTGTGGCCAGCATCTGTGGCCCATTTTACAGTTGCAGGGGATTACATCTGTTCTCCAAGATATAGTTTATTTCCATGTAAAATACTTCTGTATATACATCTTTTAAAAGCTCATATAGATTTGTATATAAGTTAATCTAATTGATTGTCAATACCCATCACCAAAATAGTAATAGATTAGAGTAATAAATATTGCAGTTGCTGCAAAAACATCCATTCTATTCCATGTACTATTGTATAGTAGCCATGTGGTTTAATTGGGATTGACCCTAACCCTAGGTCCAAGAGGTCAATCAATGGAGGTAAATCAATCCTCTATCTCACTGTAATTGATTCAGGAATGGTTACAGGAACTGAAGCTCCATAAGGATTGGGACTTTGTTTTTTCATGGCTGTATTTGCAGTGCTAAGAATAGTACCTAACACAGAGTAGGTGATCAATAAATAATTGTTGAAAGAATGAATGAAGCAAGATTGTGTGGTCAAAATAATCCTCAGGAGTTTTGTTTGCTTCTCAGGATGTTGGACAGTCCCTATTTTCCCTGGATATAAACCAGGGAATGTAGCAAATGTAGCCATCTTGTGGCCAGGAAGGAAATGCCCATGGATGAAACTGACACGTGGAGGAAGGAGATCAAAGCTGAGAAAATGAATGAGAAACAGAGGCGCCTCTGTTAACTTGTACCTCTACATTACCTCTGTGATTTAAACTATCTTGAATTAGATTCTTTTTTTGTTCTGCCAAGAGCATCTTAAATGATATACTGAGAATGGTCTAATGTATATAGCAAAGAACAATTGTTCCTTCATCAGCTCTTTTCCTATACATATTGATTCTTGAGGCCAAGAGTTTAAATATTTAAATACTAAACTACTACCGTTTTTGGCAGTTTTGACAGTCTTAGACTGAATTAAGGTTTTTGGTGAAAACTCTAAGACATATGACATCCGAACAGTTTTCATGTTGTTGAGCCAGGTTCCCTTTAACAAATCAACAAATAGTTTAAAATATATAATTCAGTTTTTCTATATCCAGAGACTTACTAAGTATTAGGCAATACATAGAAAAATTGATATGTTCCTTTTAGGTAAATTTTGGTTATGTGGCTTTTCACGTTCACTGAGTTTGAAATAACAAAAGCATGTATATGTAGAACCAATGGTACATATATTGCTAAATAAAACATTTGAAATGACTTTAATCGAGCTAAAAAATAGAATATAATTTTCTTTGTTAATCAGAAATAAGGCATCTCTCTTATGTACCTTTTTGTTATATATTGCAAATTTATTTAAAAAATTTTTAACCCTTTGCACTCACTTGCTTTTTTCTCATTATCCACTCGACATTATCCACACTCAACATCCAAGTGCAAAGGGTTAAATCTATGGTGGAATTATAGCCTTAGAAACTCCTCCAAAACACAGTCACTAAAGTTTAACATAAATCTGTGATGAATTGAGCTTAACCTGAAGCTAAGTCTCTAGTTATCATTCCATATGATAGAATGTTAATAAAGACCCAGACTTTAAACCTTGAAGGCTGCAGTCTGTAATGCCATTTGAAAACCCCAGTGAGAACGGTAATGGAGACTTATACTAGCCATATACAATACCTTCTATGATCTGATCCTCACATTATGATTTATTTAAATATCTGACCTTTGTGTTTGGATGGCACTTTGTGTGTCGCTTTATCTTCTACTTTGTTGCTGAAATGGGCATATCTGATTCCTTCACTAGCTTAAAAACTTTTTGAGGGCAGTGACCATGTCTTATGGAATTTGAGATTCTCAGTGTCTCAAATAGTAACTGCCCTGTGTTTGGTGAACAAATGGATGGGTGAGCAAATGAATGATTATTCCATCTGATGGGATCTCAGTATAAATAATTTTAGTGATCAGATAGTAATATAAATGTGGGAAGGGCCCTAATAAAATACAATAGGGAATGGTGCACCTGTGATATACCTTGCTTATGCACATTTAAATTAATTTTGGTTTTAAAACACTGAGTGTCAAGACACTTAGGAAGATTACTAATTTGTGATCCTTGCATTAAGTCATCTTTAAAAATAATATGAACTTAAAAAGATTCAGTCAGCTCTGCTACTTACTAGCTTTGTGACCTTTCCATGTCTACTTTTTATTTGGAAAATGCAGATAATAAGGACTTTTTTTGACTAAGTTAGAGGGTCATTGTGATGATCAAATGAGATAGTGTATCAAGATATTTTTTAAAATGTAAAGTAATAAATGTTAGATAAGTTATGAATTTCTAGAGCATGAATTGTGACAGACATTCTAAACACAAACAAAGAAGCCACAGTAATAAAGGCTCATTAGCTCTTAGGGACCATAATGAGGAAATCTGATAGTGGTTTCTGTTGTAATTACTATCTAATGGTTTGATTTTGGTAGATAGTGTGGAACCCTGGGATTAGAACTGTTTGAGACTTTCTAAAGACTTTATGGGATGAGTTCCGAAAAGACTTCCTACACACACAAAAAAACCACATTGGGAAGTTCTGGAAGAATGGCAAATGGGTCAGAAATTAAGATGTCAGGCAGGTGGGAGGAGGAGGGGGAGGGGAGATGGGTATATTCACACCTAATGGGTACAGTGCACACTGTCTAGGGATGGACATGCTTGTAGCTTGGACTCCAGTGGGGCAAAGCCAATATATGTAACCTAAACATTTGTACCCCTGTAATATTCTGAAATAATAATAAAAAAAGAAACTACTTAAACTAAAAGGTTATGTACCTACAGAGGTTAACTATGTATCTCCCAACAAATTTGTGCTGATTGTTTGTCTGCCCTTCCCAGCCAAGCCTTTAGGAAAAGGAAGTCTAAAACCCTTCCGTGGGGAAGGAAAAAGTTGTGGCTCTAATGATGGTCTTTCCCAAATGGAGAATAGATAGACATAATTATTTTTTAAAAACATATAGAGTTTGCCAACTTGAGCAATGAGGACCCTTTCTTTTGATGGCAAGGTAATGGAGAAAATGGCCTGTGAATATTCATTCAGCGTATATTTATTGAGTACCTGCTATGTGCCGAGCACCATGACAGGCACTGGGGAAATGCTCTGATGAACAGAAAAAACACAGTCCTTCCTCATCCCTTGATGCTTATAGGCAGGTGGCTGAGATAGACATTAAGCAACCACTCTACAATTAATTTTTCCCACAAATGGGAATAGATGATAATACAAAGATACTTACAAACCAGTTCTCTAATGTAGAATAATACTATTTTTCATCTTTTCTCTCCAAACGAATTTCTTATATTCTTCAAAATAAATTTTAGAATGCTTGTTTCTATTTTTCAAGGTTACTATTAAGTCTGATTGTTTAAGGATGTAGAACTTAATTCAACCCTGAAAATAGACATAGGTAAATTCTCCAAACTCTCAAATATAACAAATAATTGAAAAAAAATTTTTTTACCATATATCCTCTTCGAAACTTTTTAATTTAAACAAATCTTGGTGATTTTTTATAAGATGAAAGTGTATTAAAACATATATTTTCTTATCTCTTTTTGTGGGTGCTCAATAAATATTTTTTTCCATAATCAAATAAATTCATGATCAAATCCTGAAGGATGAGAAAAATACAGAAAGGATGAAATAGAGATTTTAATTTTCTCCTATAGGCTATGACTGTATAGAGCCGATGATGGTAGTTTTAATTTAAAAAACAACAACGTAAAAGACTTGATAGTCTACAGGACAAAAAGAGGTTAAAACAAAACTCGAAGGCAAATAAACACTAGTTAGAAGTTGCTGGCTTCAGAGTCAGTTGTACATCTCAGAATGCTTATTCTTAAGTATTTATTATCTATCTCACTTTTAGCACAAACAAGCTATTTACAAAACTGTTTTATAAAGAGGTTTCCCACATCTGTCAATTATTTCTAGGTACTAGCTAATCTGATAGTTTAGAGAAAAATAAATAATCAAACTGGCTTATGTGTCATGATGTAGCTGAAGCTTTCATTTTTAGGAAATTTTTTATATTTTCAAGTTTTAATTCAAACCACTAATTCCACCATTTTTTACTTTTCAAAATATTTTTGAGCAATTGAGTATATTACTGAGTCATGAATTCAGAGTGTCTGATCAAGGATTGAGATTTTCTTTTTCGCTAAACTTTAAACTGTCTTGTAAATATTTTAAGAATTTGTATTTTTACATTGTCTTCTTTCTCTAAATTGAATTACTGTTCACTTGTTTTGCTTATGATATTTTCCAATTTGTGGATTTACATGGGACAAATACTCCTCATATGTTACTTTTCTCCTGGCTCTTAAGAAATAGAGAATATTTAAACATATTTATGTGTTAATAAATTTTAATATTGTAAAGAGAAAAATTATGGAAATTTGTGTTTTAAAGTAAAGTATATTTATCTTTTATTTTTGTGAAGTCTGTTAAAATGTTCATGCCCTAAACAGAACCAAGAGGAAATTAAAACTTCAAATTGAGAGCTTTTGAAAATGATGAAATCCAGGGGAAAACTATGTATCACTGATAGTTGCCAGCCAGAAATGCAGAACTAGTCATGCTTCAACTCTGCTAGTTGAGACTTCCTTTTATACATGCCATTCATCTAGAGCTTTTTCACTATTTAATTGTTGGTGGGGTGCATTTTAAAAAACTTTACAATAAATCATATCTTCAGGTGTTTGCTTCTTTTTGGCTTAGTCTCTGGTTTTGAAAAACCTTTAATGGGAAGGTTAAGTGGGAAAGTCTGTAGTTCTTTAAAAAGGGTAAGGAGCTCTAGGGCACACAAGTAGGGTGGGAGACAGAAAGTCTCCAAGAAATGGATTTTCATGGCACCTTTTTTTGGCTCAAGTTCTGTTCACAATTTGCTCATGTAAAGCTTACCAGTTGGCAGCCTCTCTTGCCTAGACTGTCTGCTGGTCAACACTTGTTATGCCAGTAGATAATTAACCAAAATGATATGTATTAGTACTAATAATTCTAGAGACTTTCCAGAATACTGGTGGTTTTTATAGTAAGCTGTTACTGGACAGTACATGCAGTTTTAAACGTGGTCACTGCAATATTTTTAGGGTAGAAACTCTAGTATTTTTCCCTCCTAGTAACTTTAAACTTTAAGTATAGAAAAATGCTTTATTTCAAATCAAGCAATTTACAAGTAAATATTGTATTTGATAAATTTAAAATATTTATAGTTAACTAATTAGTTCATATCTTTAAAGTTCAATGAAAATGTAATGGGTCAAGTGCCATTATTATTTTTCTTTTAGCCGAATTATTAGAATTACTGTTAACTCTACCTAAGATATTATAGTTAAATCAGCATTTTGTCTTTGAAAATGATTTCTAGGAACCTGAATGAAAGGGGAAATAAAATTAAAACACTCCTAATATTCAAGTATAACTTATTTTGGTTACCTTGCTATTGTATCTATTGTTAAAGGGAGCTAGTTTTTATTTTAAGAGAACACCAAGCCAAAAATCTCAGCAAGATTTAAATTATAAGTAAAACATCTCCAATTTTAGGGTATTTCTTTCTCTTCTCTTTGGAAAGCAAGGAAATGTTTAAAATAATACTTGATAAAATATCTTGTTTTAAATTATCAAAGAGAAATATTAAGTAGAAATTTATGAATGATTAAAATTATAGTGAAAAATACTCAACTTTCCATTTAAGTTACACAAATAAAGGGTTGATATTTATTCCATTTGGAAATTTTTTTTGAAAACACCTGTGTTGTGGAAAATATGTTATTATAGTATTTTTAGAAGATTGGCCAATAATAGATCCTGACTTTATTGTCTATGAATATAAAAAAGTAATTGATTAGAATTAAAGTATAAATAGAATAGATTTTAATAGACTCTATCGCAAGTACATTTTTATTCTTTGTTTTTGATAAAGTATTTGTAAAGTAAACATCTATTCGGGGTAAAATAGCATGGAGTTTCAGTGGGTTTTGTTGTTTTTCCAACATCTTGATTCTCCATGTTAACCTCCTATCACAACGGAAGGAAATACAGTATTTAGGCAGCAAAGATTAATTTCTGTTATTGAGATAACAAAGCAAAAATATTTTCTGGGGAAAACAACTACTTTTTAAAATTTTTGATATATTTCTTTGGATATTTTCATTACTAAAATGAAATTGCAAAAATATAAGTAAAAAGAAATAGTTACTGTCAAAATTGTAAGAGTTTATTTCCCTTCTGATATTCTACATACTAAACAGTCTTTGCATTAAGAATATCATGCTTTTAAATTAAGCTTTTTTAAAGTAATAAATTGAAATACTACTTTATATTTTAAAAGGCATTATAATATGTAGTTTTATTCCTCATAACCAAGTATACTTAAATAATCATAATTAAATTTGATAATATTAGATAATATTTAACATATGGGTGAATTGTAAATATAGTTAACATTTCTGATTGTTAATTATACCAATATCTGGCTAGCAGAATATTATAATACATATTTATTAAGATTATGGGTCATTATAAACATCTGGGCATTAAAATTTAGGATTACAGTTTAGACATTAATTTTACATGAATTCCTCTATGTGACCACAAATAAGAAAATAAATATGTTCCAAAATGTTTAATGCCCATGTCAAGGCCAAAGGAAAAAGAAAAAAACTTGAGAAAAGCATTTTGAAATAATTGATGTGTTCAATCAAACTACAAAGACGCTATAATGAAGAACCTAGATTATTTTTTATTTTTCATTTTATAAGATATGCCAGCACTAGATATATTGTTACATTTTATAATTTAAAATAATGAGTTATGTTTACACAAAGTAATAGTACATTCAGAGATGGAAGATTTACTTTTATTTTGTTAGCTGCATTCCATCTGTTTTGTCAAAGGCATGGTGCCAGCAGTTTCATGATGTCCAAATCATCAGGCATAAAGTTCTTGTATGTGAATCAAGGTAGATTTGTTTTATGTTTAACTGACTTTGAATGGAGAAAAGGACAGGAATGACTATGAGGTACTTACTTCAAGATGCTTGAAAAGAAAGCCGTACATGGATACCTAGTTATAATAGTTATTTTGAAAAAGTATAATTTTGAGCCAGAAATAGTTGTTATATGTGAACTATTTATTTTAATTAATTATAATGGTAGGTATGATGACTCCATGGTCTCATTTTTAGGACTACTAACCTTTTTTCTCCCTAAGAGTTATAAATGTAGCGATGTGTTAGGTAAAGTTTTTTTTTTCCCATAAAAGCAAATCAGAAAAAATGTTTTGAGGCCAATTAAAATTTGTTTTATTTTTTCTAATTATAAATATAGTATATATATTCATTGTAAAATTAAAATATTAAACATACAAATAAAAAGCTCATGCAGAATAGGTTCCTTTTTTTTTTTTTTTTTTTTTTTTTTTGAGACAGAGTCTCGCTTTGTTGTCCAGGCTAGAGTGAGTGCCGTGGCGTCAGCCTAGCTCACAGCAACCTCACACTCCTGGGCTCCAGCGATCCTTCTGCCTCAGCCTCCCGAGTAGCTGGGACTACAGGCATGTGCCACCATGCCCGGCTAATTTTTTATATACATATCAGTTGGCCAATTAATTTCTTTCTATTTATAGTAGAGACGGGGTCTCGCTCTTGCTCAGGCTGGTTTTGAACTCCTGACCTTGAGCAATCCGCCCACCTCGGCCTCCCAGAGAGCTAGGATTACAGGCGTGAGCCACCGCGCCCGGCCTACATTTTTAAATAATAAAAGATTGTTTCTTCATTTTGTTGGATCCCATGGAAAAAATATAGGTTCTTAAAATGCATATTGTTGATTTCATTGCTAATGAGAAATATGGCCCTGCTTTCAGCCAGTAAAATGTTAATATAGGGCATATTTGTGAAGGAACAATATGGAAGTTTTCTAATGAAGAAATTAGGAAGAGTCATATCTTGTAGTTAGGTTACATATGACTGACCTTTCACCATTTCTTCACCTCTAATTTATTACTGATAGAGAATATCTGAATCAGCTTTAATTTGCATCATATATTTTTCAACCATAAAAAAGATCTAAGTAGCTTGGAATTACTTTATTTCTGAAAATAATCTGTACTCTTTGTACAAAGTTTTATCTAATGCATTCTAATATATATGCTTTATTAAACTTCTATGAGAGTGAAACAGTTATTGGTGGTAGTGCTGCTCATGTAGAAATTATTATATATTGGTCAGCTGGTTGCTAGTAAATTGAAATTAATATATTTTACTTATAAATGACTAAAACTTCCCCAAGTAGTTTTTTTTAAATATAACTTTTACTCAAAATTTGCTAACCCCCCAAAGCGTCAAAATAAGATGGTACAAATAATAATTTTATAGCCTTTTATAATTTACAAAATAATTTTTAAAATATATAATATAATTAAATAAAAGTAAGTATTCAAAAGGTTTGTAGAGCTAGAAAAACTTTAAGAGTTTTGTTTGTTCATAATAAATACTTATATTGTCCTGACATTCATATCTATGATTAAAATAATAACTTCCTTTTATAATGTTAAAGAATTCAAGTGAAATAGTATTTTTATGAAATATATTTTCTATATTAATGTAATGAAAGGAAGAGTCTTATAAATTGGTTTAGTTTTTTTCTACTTTAAAAAAATATGAAAATTTGTTTGTTTATTGTACTCTTTCATAATTAAGGATGCTATAGGGGACCAAAGTTGATGCTACACATTGTTTCTTATAATCTGGAAATATTTTTATACTCAATAGGCTGTAGAACTATAGAAATCCCTATAGGAGTGTCATATCTGGTAGTATCTCTATATATGCACATGCTTTTTGTTGCAGAAAAAGAATATAAATTACTATTATCATTTTGTAGTCATCCCTAGTCTTTAAAGTGACAAAAGTTAGGTAGTGTATCTAATCTACCTTCTGAAAATCCTTATTAACTTAAGGTCTGCTAATTTAGAGTTGGTGATCATTTAAATGGAATTATTCTTTCTTTAGAGAGAATATTCATGAATAATTTATAAATTTTATTTTAGTAACATTTAAAATATTCCAGGGACTGTTTTTGACATACCATTTATATATAAACTATGATATGTTAAATAAAATTGGTCTTGTATATTACTTAAACAATAAACTTTCTAACACAAAATAAATTTGCAAAAATTTGAGTAAGAATTGATAATCTTGTTCTATAAAAAGCTCATACAACTCATTAAGAAAAATAGCAAATCTCATAAATAAATGAGCAAAAAGCATGACCATTCCATAAAAGAGGGATTATGAATGACTATGAAAGGTAAGAAAAAAATTGCTAACTTCAGCAGTATCTGAAAAAATACAAATGAGTAATGAGATTATGTTTTCACAAATCAGATTAGCAAAGCCTAAAAGATACGTAATGCTGGTTAGGGTGAAGGTAATTTACATTCTTGCTGGGAGTAGAAACTGCTATAGCTTATAACAATCAAGCAAAAAGGCTTTAAGATGTTTATAATATAGTATTTCCTTTTTTAGTAATCTATGCAAAGGAAATAATACAAAATTCTCACTAAGGTTTACACTCAAAGATGTTTAGCATAGTCTTATTTATAACAAGGAAAAATTGTAAGCCACCTAAATGCCCCGAGATATGATTAGGTAAATTATGCTTTACTCAAATCATGCAACCTAATATAGTCATTATTATTAATGAGTCATTAAAATAATAAATAGTATAAATAATCTTAATGTCATATGACAATAAAATTATTCTAATATGTTAGATGAGAAAAGCTGGATACAAAATTATATATACAAAGTAATTTCAAATATGTTAAAATGAAAGAAAAAAGACTAGAAGGAAACATGACAGAATGTGGTTGCATAAGGAGGAAAGTGTAGGGTATTTTTTTTCCTGCCGCTCTTTTGGTTTACCACTAATCAAACAGCATTATTTTATTTTTAAATCACAGAGGAGGGACCTTAAAGTTTCTGCCTCAAATTTTGTGCAAAAGGACTGCATACAAATTTTTGGTTTTTACAAGTTACTTGGATCCAACAAGATATCTAAAATAAGTGAATTATTAAGATATATTTTTAGAATAGAGTTATATAGTTGTTAAAATTATTTTTCTGAAGAGATTTAAGTAAAACAATTATAATGTAACTAAATAAAAAGCATGTCATATATAAAGTATGAACCTAACTATATACAATATAATATGTGGAAAACAATAGAATTAAATGTGTCAAAATGTTGGTGACAGGTGATTTTTATTTTATTTTTTAAATGTTTTTATATTTCTCAAATTTATCACAGTGCCTCTCTAATTAATTTTATAATCAGAGAAACATAGGTGTTGAAACTTTTAATAAGCAAGTTTTCTTTTGGGCAAAATTTGTTAATAACTTCAATATATATAACACACTTATAACTTAAGTAATAACTTGAAAAGTAATAAGAGCTTTTTATATTTCAAATGAGGTTTTTACCAGTGGCAGTTGCTCTTTTCTCTTAACCTAAATTAGGGAGATTTTCTTGTAGATGCATATAATTTCAGTAGTAATAAATAACTGATAGTTATTAGAGTTTTGATACCCAAATCACATTGTTCAATTGCATACTCAGAAAAACAGAAAACAAAATCAAAAAGGTTAGCAAATGTGGCTGGCAGTATGGTTTCATACTTCTTACCAAATCTAAGTTCCAGAGTATCATGGATAACTTTTAAAAATAGTCATGACCGTTCACATGGGTCTTATTTTGCAAGAAAGTGCATGGAAGCAGGTTGCAGTCTCATGGGGGAATGTGTAGAGGGTGGCTGTTTCATTATCCCAGAATGACATATGGAAATATCAATAAGGGTGCTTACTGAGGTGTGAAACTGAGTGAGAAAAAGGGTACAGCAACGCCTATTTTCAAACAACAGAGCATACCCTGGGATACAACCTGGCAAACAGAGAGATAGACTTATCTCACTAACATATGTAGGTTGAAACTAGATACAGGATCTGAAAAATTTAGATGTTCTTAACAAAGAACAGTTATTTTCACCTATATAACCTGCTAGGTATGACTGACAAGACAGCCTTTCACAGCCTGTTCACATTCATATGGCTATAAATGACCAGATGTATTGTCCTGGAATGTCAAACACACTCCATTAATATACACAGTACTTAAAAATAAATCAGCCCACTAATTGATTGGTCATTATAAAGAACTAAACCATTTGTACATTTTAAAAGGTGATTTATCCATTGTGATTTTGATTTTTGTGAGAGGTGAGAGGTAGGGATCCAGTTTCAATCTTCTGGCAGGTTGTTATTCAGTTTTCCAAGCACCATTTATTGAATAGGGATTCTTTTCTCCAATGTATATTTTTGCCTGTTTTGTCAAAGATTAGATGACAATATGAGGATGGTTTTATATCTGGGTTTTCAGTCCTGTTCCAAAGGCCTATATTTCTGTTTTTGTGCCAATATCATGTTGTTTTAGTTACTATAGCATTGTAGTAAATCTTGAAGTCTGGTAGACTGATGCCTCCCAATTTGTTCTTTTTGCTTAAAATTCCTTTGGCTATACAAGGTCTTCTCTGCTTCCATACGAAGCATAGAATTATTTTTTCTAGATTTGTAAAGAATGATGGTGGTATTTTGATAGGGATTGCATTAATTCTGTAGATCACTTTAGGTAGTATGAACATTTTAACAGACTTAAACCTAAGATGTGAAACCTTAAGAATTCTAGAAGAATATGTTGGGAAAAGTCTTATAGACATCGACCTAGGTAAAGAGTTTATGAAGAAGACCCCAAAAGCAATCACAGCAGCAATAAAAATAAACAAATGGGACCTGATTAAATTAAAAAGCTTCTGCACAGCCAAGGAAACTATCATTACAGTGAATAGACAACCTACAGAATGAGAGAAAATATTTTCATGCTACATATCCAATAACGAGCTGATAACAAGAATCTATGTAGAACTTAAGAAAATTGACAAGAAAAAATCCAACACCCCCATCAAAAAAGGGTAAGAAGACAGGCTAATGACCTGCAGACATAAAAAAGTGCTCAACATCTCTAATCATTAGGGAAATGCAAATCAAAACCACAATGAGAGATCATTTATCTTCAGTGAGAATGGCCTTTATCAAAAAGCCCCAAAACAACAAATGCTGGCCTGGATGTGGAGAGATAAAAACACTCTTACACTGCTGGTAGGACTGCAAATTAGTACAACCCCTGTGGAAAGTAATTTGGAGATATCTCAAAGAGCTAAAAATAGAAATACCATTTGATCCAGCAATCCCACTACTAGGCATCTACCCAAAGGAAAAAAAAAGACATTCTATACTAAAGACATCTGCATTCGAATGTTTAAGGCAGCACAATTCACAATTGCAAAGATGTGGAAACAACCCAGTGTCCATCAATACATGAGTGGATTAATAAAACGTGGTATATGTATACTGTAGAATACTACTCAACTACAAGAAACAATGGTGAACTAGCACCTCTTATGTTATTCTGGAGAGAATTTGAGCCCATCCTTTGAAGTGAGGTATCCCAAGAATGGAAAAACAAGCACCACGTGTACTTGCCATCAAATTGATACTAATTGATCAACACTAAGGTGCTCACATGGAAGTAATATATTCATTGGGTGCCAGTCAGGTGGGAGAGGGGTAGGTGGTAGAGATGGGTAAACTCACAACTAATGGATGCGGTGTGCACTGTATGGGGGAAGGGCATGCTTGTAGCCCTGGCTTGGGCGAAGCAAAGTCATTATATATAACAAAAATGTTTGTACCCCCATAATATTATGAAATAAAAAGGTGATTTAAAAGAGATTCGGACAAAAATAAAATAAAATAATTTAAAACACAAAATAAAGTTTTTGTCTTCATTTAAAAATTCATTTCAAATAAAAATGTAAATATAGTACAATAATAAGCACAAAGACATCTACTTAAGATAACTTGCAATTATGAGAACTAAATGTCTACTTATTTCTTCTTTAGTCACATTGTTTATAAATGAGTAAATATATGGTATAAATATATATGTTCATACTAAATATATATTCACATAAAATCACTTCAGCTTATCACAAACTGTATCTTTCTATCTCAGAAACATATAGTAAAATATAAACTACTCATGTTACTGAAACCAGCTTTTTTTCTTTTTAAAGAAATGGCTGTGTTCCTCTTGAAAAGGCACATGCTTTCTAATTGTGGGAAACCAAGGATTTATGAGTTCATAAATATCTAATAGAGGAAACTTGTAAAAAGACATATTTGTTGCACATCACAATTTTTTTCTGAAATTTAGTTCCGTTTTCTTTCCTTTGAAAAAGCTCAAGTCAATTAAAAAAAATCTTGTTCAGAACCCTATTCTCCTCCCCACAATCCCCCAAAAGCAAAAAACAATTTTGTTCATATGGTATTTCCCTTGAGGTCTTAATCGGTTTAGTCTGTAGGATTTCCTTTTTGGGTGACATTATCAGAAGAAATTACCCTGTATCACTACCTGTGGTCAATGAAGTTTGACAGGCTCTCCTTCTCACTCGTCTGCATCTGAGTGGAGGTTGCAAGCAATTCCCTGAGACAGGAAGGTGTCGTCTAGACATGACCCTCTGAAGTTTCTTTTACTTCCATCTTCAGATCACTGAAATTTTGTTTTTGAGGGTCATCAGCCTTAAACACTCAGAGCCTGTGGATGATGCTGCTTTAGTTATTGTAAGTATTTACTGTACTACTCTGTACTGGAAGAAAAATCAGGCTTGCTATGCAATTTGCCTGGAATTCATTCATTGCCAGCCTTGGGAGGCCCCAACCCAGGCAGTGGTTTCAGGCCATGGAGAAAGACAGGGAGAAGCTGGGATGAAGACTTTGCAAATTGGGAAGGTCCATGTGAAGGGAGTTTATGTCAGTCACGGAGTAGTAATTTTCTGTTTTGTTTTTCTGAGGAATAGAAAATTCATTGCAAATTTGCAGTTTAAATGAGTAATAATCAATAGTGACAGAAAAGAATGGTGCTCCAGTCATTTTCTTAACTAATTTTAAAAGTTCGCATTGTGTTCATTTTATTCTTTTTACATTACCCTCATAAATCAATGTAGTTAAATTCTCTTGATACTACTACACTGGGCAAAATTTCAAAAGAGTAAAAATGTGTCCCTTCAAGACAATGCTCATCCCCCCACCAATGTATCCCACTCTCTCCAAGGAATACAGTAGATCATGGTTGAGGGTTGATATTTCTGTGTTTAGGGTAGTCCTTGGGTTGTTCATCTTGAATACAACATTTAAAAAATGATAATCTTAATAAACCCTGCAACTCCATCAGTCTTTTACCTAAAGAAAAAACCAAACAACTCACAGAAGTCAGTCTCACAGTCAAATGGTACTCTTTTGGGGGCAGGCAAAGGAGTAGGGGGTGGGAGTTGTATAGTATTTCTAGATTATTTTTCTTTTACTAATGAAAGGATAAACTTTAGTATTTTATTTTACATACTGCCTTCCTCCTTTTTAACATCAGTAACTCCTTTGCATGTGCTCCTCTTGCTGTAAGAAAAAAGTTTATTCACTTCAAATTCACATCTGTTTTGGCTGAGTTGAAGTTTCAGGGAAAATGTGGAAGTGGTCAATTTGCCAAAACCTCTGTCAAAATCTTAATTCCCAGGGGGAAATTTACTAATAAAGTAGACAACATGGTGGAAATAGGGTTCTTAGAAAGCCCTAAGAAATGCACTTATATTTCTCAAGTAGTGCCGTAGATCTCTTATTACCACATAATTGAATTGAGCTCTAAGATCTAAGAGGTTAATATTTTGGATTAATTTGTATATCAAAGGGGAAGTGAAAATGGAAGAGAAGGTGCAGTATAAATATTAGCCAGCCAGAGAGGGCATTTTCAGGAATAACATTTTCTTATCTTATGGAGTGCTCTACTGTTTAAAAGGACAGTTTACCTATATATAGCCTCACTTTGATTTTGATACTAAAAGTAATCTTCTTAAATAGTCACCATTAAAGAGCCAATATCAAATTTCCATTTTTCAAGTTATGGAAATTAAGGTTTATATTTAGCAATATGCTGAAATGTGCATAATTAGTAAGGATCAAAGTATTAAAGACCAGGTCTTTTGATCACAAGATCTTGCCACTCTACCGAAATTTAATGGGGATACCTTGGGAGGAAGGGAATTGTGGAGAAATTTGGCTCCTTGAAATTTGCTGAAGTTTAAATCTATGTAAGCATCAGTAAACCTGATAATGAATCAAATCTGCAAAGTGCAAGGCAAATGTACATTGTTTTAAACACCCACAAGTTGATTTATAACTCTTTTACATTCTTTTTCAAAGCATTTTACAGATGTTCAGTTTTAATTTGATAGGCCCTATACATTTTCTACTTGTATGCATAACCATTCAATATGTCATAAATATTCCCCCCAAATAATACCACTTATATTTAGGAGGTGGTTTTCCAACTATTTTTCAAAATGAGATATATAGTATGTGGGATAAAGTTAGATTTAAAAAATCTAATATTTACAATTGAAGACTAAGAAAGGTAGATTCTTAAGACTCCTACAGGGTGAAAAATTATACATTATAAATATTGGGCAGGGTTACTCAAGTAATTTTCTTTATGATTCCAGTGGGTTGGTTTGTTTTTATTGTGTACTTAGCTATGGAACTGAATTTTCTATTTCTCTTTGTTTTTTATTCATTAGGTACTAGAAAAATTATTATATATATGCTCTTAAAAACCCATCCATAAACACAAATAATGTTTTAAAAAGTAGAGCTTTATTATTTTTTAATTAGAACATCATATATCAATATTGTATAGTCACAAATATTTAAAACTAAAGTAACAAAACTTAAAAAAAACATAGTCAGACATTTTAATGGTGAGAGTATATAATTTTTCTTTGAGGAGTCTGGTTTCTAATATTTCAATAAAAATTATTATACATAATTTTTGTAACAATTTTTTAAATTAAAAAAATACTAGGAAAATAAAAGCAGAGAATTTATCATGACATCATTTGTTTAATAACTGTCTTTCCAGCCACTATTATAATATTTCCTGGCCCTTGGCAACTTATTTTCTATTTTCTGATTTTGAAAATTAATGGGGCTCTTCATCAGTGCTTTGTCATTTAGCAGAACCTGAGGATTTCCCTTAAAAAAAAATCTCCCTGTGATTCTGAATCACTCCAGTAATTTTATTGGGCCTCAAAGTGTTCTGAGCCTGGAGGAAATACTCTGTGTAAAACTTGTAGCTTCATCTGGTAGTGATTTGTCATTTACCATGTTTTGGGCTTGTAGCCAGGTCAGCTGTTGCCAAGAGAAGGCAGACAGGGGAATAAAATTATTATCAAGAAAAGACTTGGAAATGTACTGAATGAAGCAAACTGAGACAAACTCAAACAAAGTCTAGGGTATAATGGACTCCCAGAAATAACTTAAAGGGGGCTATAAAAAGAAGAGGGCTCAATCCCTCTAGACTAGGTTTTTGTATTTCTCTCCCCTTGACATATCAAGTATTAGTCTTTAAGTCTATTTAATTAATTGGACAACTAGGAATAGATTTCCTCTAACATTTTAGTCAAACTGGTTTCTATGACCTGAAAATTCACTTGTATTATTACTCCTTCACCCCTGTTTTAGTAGTTTTAAATGTAATTTCTAATAGGTTTCTCTCTTGAACTCACTATTACTCAGGCTCAGTCAATAAAATATGTAAATCTGTAGTGTAAGAAATTTTAAGAAAAAGACATCATTTAAATGCAATAAGAAACTATTATGGGCTGAGGATTTCAAGTGTCCTTGAGATCAACTATATTTAAGAGTCCTATAATTTTAGGAGATTATGAATAAAGATAAAAAGATAGTAAATAGATACATGCCTACAATATGCAACTTAAAAATATTTATAACAGACTCAAAATTAGGTTAAAAAATATTTAGGCCTGAAAAAAATCCTTTAGGAGTTTACTAAACCTCCTTAGTTCTTTTGGCACTTTTAAATTTAGGTATTTGTAATAATCACTAATATTTATTAAGTACTCTAAGTTGACACTACTTATTAAAATTCTGAACATAGAACATATGCATTCATTTGATAAATTTTAATTAAATGTTTTTGTCTTATGGAAGCTGTCATTATAAAAAAAAGACATGACCAAGAGATAGATAGCAGACATTTCAATAACTTGTTTATGTTATAAGTTATTTGAAATGTAAACAACTTCTAAGAATAATGAAACAATTTATATCTACTTCAGAAATCAATGATTTAGAATAGCAGTTTGATTCATACATCTAAAATCAATGGTAGTTTGTATCAAATTGGTTATTTTTTGAGAGAATCATTTATGTAGATCTCAGTAAGAGGGCACTGTATATTGTAAGTGGAAATAGCACTGGTTTGACATCAGACAGATCTGAACTGGAATCTAAACTCTACCACTTACAACCTGGATGACGTTGGGTGATTCATTAAAAAGTTTCTTTATATACAAAGGGGAGATAGGGTTTGTACTAATATTTTCCTCATAGAATTCTTATTGATAATGTAGTTATAGTGCCTACAATGGTAAATGATACATGTAGTTCAATAACTAGTCACCATTATCATTATAACATCATTTCTAATGGTCACTTTAAGCCTTCTAATTCTTAATATTTTATAATAAAAAAGTAGCAACTCTTTATGCTTCAATTCTGATGTGAAGTTCTAGTATTATTTACTGATCATACTATGTTGACTTCAATTATCCTGAGATAGGTTGGTGCATGGTTTGAGGTAAATGAACAGATTTGAAGCTGAAAGTTGGTGTACTCAAGTTTACCATGCCAGGTTTCTGGGATACTATCCTACTGAAGCCAAATTTATAGCTCAGTACTGCTGCTTCTGGACCACAGGAGAGGCAGAAGTGTTAATTGCCTACTGCTAGGAAAGAAAAGGTAAAAAGGGCGGCTCAAGAATATATATGCTGTTTCAAGTGTTGTTACTATAAGTTATCTCAACGACTATAACCCGTAAGGCCAGGGTTGTTTTGTATTGCCAGGGCCATCCGTCATGGGTCAATTAGTCCTATTAGTTAAGAAAGAAAAGTAGTTGCTAAGTTTGGTTGTTATATTAATAATTTTTATATCAACAAAAATTTTATATCAAATTTTTATATCAACAAAATTTTTATATCAAATTTTTTATCAATTATCAATCAAATATCGATTTTTTATATCAAAATTTTTTACAAAACTATTTGGTGGCAATCTTTTAAGAGTCATCTCAGATCTTTCTTTTTTATTTATTTTTATTTCAGCATATTATGGGGGTACAAATTTTACGGTTTCAAATAATGCCCTTGTCCCCCCTCCCCCCACAAGTCTGAGCTTCAAGCGTGACCATTCCCCAGATGGTACACATCTCACTCATTATGTATGTATATACCTGCCCCCTCTGCCCCCCTCCCACCCACCAAATACCCCATTAATGTTGTTCCTATGTGTCCACTTAGGCATGCTGCTCAGTTAATACCAGTTTGCTGGTGAGTATATGTGGTGCTTGTTTTTCCCTTCTTGGAGATCTTTCTGATTATTAACTTTTTTATGTCCATTAAGGTCAAGGATTTGTCTTTTATTGTTTTGCATTCCACATGGTACCTAAGATAGGGTCTTGAATGTAGTAAGTTAGTAAATAAAAGTTAATTGATTTAAAAATTCTTATTTTCCATGACTACTTATTCATGAGTTTTTTTCTTAGAGAAATATAGTAATATGACTTATTTCAAAGCTTTCCTACCCTAATCACTGTGCTTGTGATTATCAATAAATATGGCAGACAAAACAAAGCATGCAGAACAGTGATTTTATTGAAGCCTTCCATCCCCAGAATTTATTAAAATGGGCATCATATACACCTATTAAACAAGAATTTGGCACAAGAACTATAGTTAAGCAGTATGCATTCACCTAAAGAACTCTGTATTCCCATATAAGACAGTAGAGATCAGAGACTTATTTCCCTCAAAATTAGGTACAGCCGTGACAATGAGTGTCTTCTAAGATATTGACTTTATTGCCCACAAATTTTTTAAATTATTGTTTTACTGAAGTCATAAAAATATATTTTCATTTTAGAATATTTGGAAAATATAGACATTATATGTGGTAATTTGTTATACAATGGTTTGCAGCAAATCATGTCTACCAGAATTCCAGTCTTTGTGTAGGCCCCTCTCACAATGAATCTGGGCTGGCCCTCTGATTTGCCTTCTGATAGAATGTGGTGAAAGTGGAGCTGTGCAAGTTCTGGGCCAAGGCCTTAAGAAGCTTGCTGCATTTTCTTTGCCTTAAGACACTATTTAAAGAGATCTGAGGTAATTTATTTGAGGACGAGAGGTCTTGTGGAAAGATATGCCCTCTCACTAAAAGACTGCAAGGAGAGACTCAGCCAAATCCCAGCCATTCCATCTATATTAGATAGAATATATATTAGATCTATATATTCCATCTATATTAGAACTTGACATGTAGATGAAACCATCTCGTATTCAGTCAAGCTGCAAGCTGACTTCAAATGCACAAGTGAGCCTAGTGAATACCACATGGAGCAGAGATAAGTTGCCCAACTAGACCCAGTCTATATTGCGGATATGTTAGCAAATGGTTGTGTTATTTTAAGCACTAAATTTGGGGATGGTTTGTTATATGGAAAGAATTATTACACTATATATAAGAAAATTCTATGTAATCCCATGACTTAGACTTAAATTAACATTTTGGAGTATTTCATATTATATAGAGAGTTTGTTACTTGGTCTTTTCATTAAATACTATATTATGAATATTTTCTGTATAATTAATCTTCAAAAATATTTAGATTTTATAAGAAAAAAAGACAAAAAATATCAACAACCAAAACAATAACACCATAAAACAGACTTTAAAAAATGAGCAATATTCGTTTCTCTGTATATTAATGACAGCATAAATATATCAGGGCTTGGGATTATGCTGTGTATTACTTATCTATTGCTATGAAACAGATCACACTGAAAGTTACTGGCTTAAAACGAGAAACATTTATTATCTTTTTTTTTTTTTGAGACAGAGTCTCGCTTTGTTGCCCAGGCTAGAGTGAGTGCCGTGGCGTCAGCCTCGCTCACAGCAACCTCAGACTCCTGGGCTCAAGCAATCCTCCTGCCTCAGCCTCCCGAGTAGCTGGGACTACAGGCACGAGCCACCATGCCCGGCTGATTTTTTTTTTTTTTATATTATATATATTAGTTGGCCAATTAATTTCTTTCTATTTTTATGGTAGAGACGGGGTCTCGCTCAGGCTGGTTTTGAACTCCTGACCTTGAGCAATCCGCCCGCCTCGGCCTCCCAGAGTGCTAGGATTACAGGCGTGAGCCACCGCGCCCGGCCCTATTTATTATCTTTAATAGTTTTCCTTGGACAAGAATTTGAGAGGTACTTGGTGGTTCTGGTGGGCTCTGTCATGAGATGGTAGTCAAGATATTGGCTGGGCTGTAGTCATCTGAAGGCTTTACTGTGGCTGACATATTTACTTATCACTTGGCTTACTCAAGAGACTGGCAAGTTAGTCCTTTCTTATCTTGTTGTTGGTGGGAGGTGTTAGTTCTTCCCATCCCAGGCTGCTCCAGAGGGCTGGCTAAGTGTTCTTATAACATGGTGGTTGGTTTCTCCCACAGCAACTGATCCAAGAACCCAAGGTGGAAACCACAATGCCTTTTATGATCTACCCTCAGAAATTACAAATTGTCACTTCTGCAATTTCATGTTGATCACCTAGGTCAGCCTTATTCAGTAATATATATCACTTTTGCTGACATATAAAACAACAGAAATGACAATAGTTGTAAATAGTTGACAATAACGGAATCTGACAAGATGTTGAGCCCAAACTGCCATAGAATGAAAATAGTTTCACTTTAGGATCTGAGATATAAGAATGAAGCAGCTGTGGAAAACAAGGTTCATACATTCTTTTCAGAAAAAAATTTTATTATATACTAAAAATCATAAATGGTGAAGAATACATTAATGATAAGTGAAGAAAATAGATTAAGTTGGACTTTAGTATATTAGTGAAATGTTAAAGAAAAATTATTTACCTTTCAGTTAAAAAAATTCTATGTTGAAGATTAATTTATGGAGAAAACAGTCTAGAAAGCAATTTGATATAATAAGTTTTAACACTAAGTTGATTCACATAGTATGAATCTATACAAAATGAAGTAAAGTAGAATTAAGGTATTTTCTGACATCTAGACAATATAGTCGAGATGTCAATCTGTATTACCAAAAAAGTTATCTTTCTTAGTAACTTTTTTCTTTTGCTGATTTATACACAAAATCCAAATTGATTCATGGAATCCTAGTATATTAAAACTGAGAGGTACTTTGGCAGTCAGCAAGAGAATCTTCCATACAATACAGTAATTCTTTCTGTAGTCTATTATTGAATATTCTTTCAATAATTCTTTCTTTGTGATAGATGTCTGTTTTTAGCTTGGATATTTCTGTTGGTTGATGATTCCAGTTTCTTACATTTTCTTTTTTTTAATGTTGAATCAAAATGTAACCTTTTATAATCCATCTATTTCTGCCTTTAAGAATAATTTATCTACTCAAATAATTTACTCTTTCATTTACATGACAATCCTTCAAATAACTAACCTTCATTGTCTTCTCTATGTCATATATAACACATATAGTATTCACTATTACTGTCTATTTTATGACTTCATTTTGCCTCACTGTCCTAACGTAAAAGCACTCTCAAAACTTGACTAGAAAATATACATTGATCTGATGGAATATGAATTTAACACTTCACTAGACAGTAAACTCCATGAAGGCAAGAGCTACGTATTTTTATTTAGCATTATATTCCTAGTACCTAGCAAAGTGTCTGGCGCCTTATGTTTGTCAAATAACTAAATTAATGTGGTTCAATTAGCATATCTGTCTTTTGCTAGATCCTGGATTTATTCCTTTCTTAAAATTTCAAGGTTACATTACCAGTAGAAAATGATACTTTGTATTTTTTAACCACTTCGGTACTGCGCTCACCACAAAACCTTGCCCACAGCCGGCACTCATAGTCTGCACGATAGTTTGTGCTGTGCATTAACAACAAATCCATTTTGCTCTTGTGTGATGAGGAAAGCTTTAAAGCACTGAAAGCTCGTTTTACTTTACAGGCAGCTTTACTTGTAATGTAAATCAGAATAGGTAACATATACATATGTGTTTTCATTATGTTATTTTTAAATGTTCACAATTTTATTTTGATAAATGAAAAATTAGAAAAGTCATATCACGGCTGTAGGCTAAAGTCTAAAGACGATGTGTGTGTTCATCTGTGGCTATTGACTATAGTCAATGCTGGTACCGAAGTGGTTAAAAGTTTGCCCCAATATTTTAGAATATATTATAAACAATTAGTGAACTATTCCTGTGTCACTGGACAATGTCTACCTTTGAACTAGCACCACCCTAATCTCCTAAAGGCATTTTTTTTTTTTGAGACAGAGTCTTACTCTGTCACTCAGGCTGGAGTGCAGTGGCCCAATCATAGCTCACTGCAGTCTCGAACTCCTGGCCTCAAGCAATCCTCCTGCCTTAGCCTCCCAAAGTGCTGGGATTACAGGAGTGAGCCACCATGAAAAGCCCCTAATGGCATTTTTTAAAACCATGAAAGGAAAAGCATAGTACATCTAGTGGAAAAGGAATAAGAATAATTCTGTGGACTGAAAAAAAAAACCATAATAAGGATAGCCTTATTATTCTGATAAAAGTCAACCATAGGATATTATAATTCCTTTTAAAAAATGAAAACAAACACCTCTTTCTTCCATTTGGGAGTCATTAGATTTAGATCTGGTTCAGAATGAGAACTCCTTATTGTATCATCTATACACTTACTAGGATTTACTAAAGCTATTTGTTTTAAGTATAGATTTAGCCTTATTAAACTTACAGTAACTGACAGAATCAATGTCAAATGTAAGAGAATTACTTTATATCAAAGCTATTTATTATAATTAGCTGGAGTGATCTTAGCTGTCATGTCTACCTCAAGTGGAATCTACTTACTTGCTATAGTCATTCAAAATATAATATTATTAAAGTTGGACAAATACTGGCATTAGAAAGCCCCAACTCAATTATTTGATTATAACTCAATTAAACAAGTTATAGTTAGTACATTGGAACAAAGTGAGGAGCCCCTAAAACTTGGAAATAAAACTATTTTCTAAATGTAAGGCAAGTAAGAATCATTATGTTTTAGATGAGATTAGCCATCTGTAGAAACTTAATATGTGTGTGAGGTTGTTTAAAGCTCATGTAAAATACCCTTTCAAACTTAATTTGCTCAGATTACTTGCTTACAAAGCTTTCTGATTAGTAAGTCAGCCTTCTGGATATTTGGATCTGGAGAAGGAGATTCCTTGAATGGTAGACAGACCTATGTCTATGGTGACCGGAAAAAAATATTCCTTATTGTAAACGAACATATTCCTTCATGAATCAGCCTCTGATGTGTTCAGCTAGCCTAAATCAGTCTTCAGGGGCCTGTTTAATTCTGGGTGCACTAAAAACAACAACAAAAAATAACCTCTGTAGGCATAACAATATGGATTTTATATTATCGGCCTTATTTATTTATTTAAGACCTAGTCCTGAATCCAAATAGCTCTTTTTAAATCTCAGTGGACAACTAACACCTCTCCTTACTTTTATCCCTAATCTCTCATTTAAATTTATTCTAAATGTTTTTAGAACACTACACTGTGGTTGTCAATATGGTGAGCAGATATTGTCATCACCATTATCTGGTGAAAATCTAATTTGGGCACACAATTTTGGCAGTATACAAAGTACCAATTGGTTCAGCTCATTAAACTTTTCTGAGATATGAGCTGAATTTGACAAAGGAGCAAAGTCTGTCTTGTCAAATGTTGTATTTGTCTAGTATTTTGTTACCATCAATTTGACAATAACTCTGTAACAAAGCAGTTAATAGTATCTGTAAAGAAAATATTTCAGAATTGCACAAAATTATTAGTTCAGAATGTTTATAGGAGATTCACTGTGTAGAAGTGAAACATTCTTTAAGTGTTGTAATTAAATTTGGGCTCTTTGATTCTGAATGAAAAATTCTGATGTCTTAAGTAAGGAATCTTTGTTGTTTCAAGAAAGTCCCTAAAATTTTTGTAATCTATTTATAGAACCATGAAAATTGAGAAGATAAATATTTATTTAGATAATGAAAAATTCATTAAAGGAAACACAAAACACAGTAGAAAGCCTTAAGAGTAGGCTAGATCAGGCAGAAGAAAGAATCTCAGATCTAGAAGACAACACCTTTGAATTAAGTCAATCAAAGAGAAAGAATAGAGAAATAAGAGGAACAAACATAGCCTACAAAAAATATGGATTATATAACATAAGAGGCCTAACATAGGAATTATAGACATCCATGAGGATGAAGAAGAAAATACACAAGGGCCGGAAAACTTATCTGAGGGAATACTTGAAGAAAAATTCCCAGGTCTTGCTAGAAATCTGGACATCTAAGTACTAGAAGCACAACGGACTCCTGGGAGATTCATTGCCAAGAGGCAATCACCACAACATATAGTCATCAGATTGGCCAAAGTTAAAGCAAAAGAGGAACTATACAAACCATAAGTTGAAAACATCAGTAACTTACAAAAGAAAACCCATCAGACTAACTGCAAAGCTCTCCACTGAGATGCTTACAAGCCAGAAAGGACTGGGGCTTCATTCTCAATCTTCCCAAACAGAATAATTGCCAGCCTAGAATTTGCTGTCCTGACAAAGTACGTTTCCTATATGAGGAAAAAATAAAGACTTTCTCAGACAAGCAAGCACTGAGGGAATCTGTCAAGACCAGATCTGCCCTACAGGAAGTACTCAGATCTGCATTATACACTGATCAGCACAGTAGAAACCCACTAGTGTCAAAACATCCAAATGCCCACGTACCACAATGGCTCAAGAGGTAAGGCAAAACAATAAAGTTCTACACAATGGGATGAACAGAAATCCACTCCAATTCCTTCAATAACTGTGAATGGCTTGAATGCCCCACTCAAGAGACAAAAGCTGGCTGAATGGATTTAAAAAAATATAAGCCAAGTATCCTTTGTCTTCAGAAAACACATCTAACCTGCAAGGACTCATTCAGACTTAAAGTGAAGAGATAAAAACAATATTCCATGCAAATGGAAACCAAAAGAAAGTTAGTGTAGCCATTCTCATATCAGATAACACAGACTTCAAATCAGCAAAGTAAAGAAAGACAAAGAGGGTCAATATATAATGGTGAAGAGAACAGTTCAACAAGAAGACATAACAATCCTAAATATCTATGCACCTAACACAGGAGCATCCAGATTCATAAAGCAAATCCTACTTGATCTAAACAAAAAGAAAAATAGCAGCATTATAATAGCTGGGGACTTCAACACACCTTTGTCAGAACAGGACAGATCCCCCAAACAGAAAATAAACAATGGACTTAAACAGGACTCTAGAACAAATGGGCCTAATAGACACTTACAGAGCATTCTACCCCAAAATGATCAAATATACATTCTTCTCATCAGCTCCTGAAGCCCTCTCTAACATTGATCACATCCTAGGCCACAAAGCTTGTCTCAACAAATTTAAAAAAATAAAAATTATACCATGCATCTTCTCATACCATAGTGGAACAAAATTAGAAATCAATTCCAACAGAAACACTCAATTCTATACAAAGTCATGGAAATTAACCATATTCACATATCTTTGATTAAAGCATATTGCTATAACTCTTTTATTTATTTTATTACTAGTTATTGTTAATCTCTTACTGGACTTATAAATTAAACTTCATCATAGGTTTGTATGTATAAGAAATAGTATAGTATATATAGGGTTCAGTATTATCCATGGTTTCAGGTATCCACTGGGGGTCTTGGAATGTATACCCTGAAGATATAGGGAGACTACTATAACCCAAAAGCCACTGCATCAGTGAACTGGGAGCTTCATAAGGATGAAGCACTAGGCAGCCAGTGTCCTCAGGGTCACTTCCCGTCACCACAGACCTGAGACAAGATGGCAGGTGCCATATTACTTCTCCACCTACTATGCCCTTTGTCCTCCCCAAGGGGTCTCAGCCTCTCATTTTTTGTCTCACTGGTTCCCACACAAACATTTCCCAACCTCCAGCCCAAACTGTGGGAGCCACAGGGGGCCAGTGGCTACTGGGAGATGTGTATGACCCCGAGTCTGGACATTCTGGGTGGGCCGCCTTCTGGACAGAGGGACAGAGATGACCAGAGTGCTAGCTTTCTTCCACTCAGACTCTTTTTCTCCCCTTGCCCTTCCCCATCTGTGGCTGCTGAGAGACTATTGAGCCAGGACTTGTAAAAACTTATTCTCCTTTCTGTTGGTGCATCTATCACACCAGGCCATCCCACAGAGAGTGGGGCTCAAATCTTTCCAGATTCTTTTTCTTCCCTTCCCCTCAACCACCTGCAGCTGCTGAGAGAGACAATAGAGCCACCACAAGGCTTCCACAGAGAATGAGGTCAGACCTTTCTTCTAGGGGTCCTACAGCGGACTGAGGAGTTCTTGGTCTGTGAGCTCACTGCCCACTAGTCTTCCCTGGTGCCACTTGCCCAGCAACTGCATCAATGAAGGACATTCCCCGAGGTGGAGAGACATCAAACCTTTTTGGACACCTCATAGCAACCCAGGACCAGTGTGCTTCTTGCTGGTATAGCCAGGGATTTTGATCTTTGGGGACCCAGAGACAGGCCCACAGGCCAAATCCTGTACTCCCAGGTCTTAATGACATTACAGAGGGGCTAGGAGGGGAGATTGTGATTGGGTGAGACGACGATAGTCCCTACCTGGTGGCTCTGACTAGAAGCTAGGGGCAGATCTTTTACCCCTGCTGAAAGAGCTATCTTGCCAGCTTTAGTATGGCCTGAGGGCAAGCTCACCCAACCCAGCCCTGCCTAGCTTCACTCTCTCACCCACCTCTGCTGCGGCAGAGAATAAGGACTCACCTAAAGTTTCAGGGCCCCACTCACCACCTGGGGCAATCAAGTGTTTCTCCAGAGGACTAAGACCAGTCATAGGACCCCAAAACAATACTTCATTTTGTTCCTTCTGTCAAGTGCCATCTACTGACAGGGAAGTCAATTTGCACATCCTTCACAGCATTTACTGACTCAATCATATTGGCTGTAGTTGAGTCTCACCCATAAGCACCACTCACTGTCTCAGCAGGATGATGCCTTAATCAGTAATTTAGCTTGTCAGATGGAGGCAATATACAAGAAAGATTTGTATTTTAGAGGTTGAGGTTGAGTGGGAATGGAGGAAAAGATGTGAAAGGGGAAAAGTAACCAAAACCAGGCTGCAAGTAGTTAGGAGGGAGCCCAGGGAGAAAGACAGCCAAGATCTGGAAGATTCATTCTACCCTAAAGTAAGTATCTTCACTGCTTAGTTAAGTGGAGAGAATGGTTATGGTAAAACTGCCTGTATGTGGGGTGGCATACTAAAAACTTTCTTTTGAAATGACTGAACCATTCATTCAGGCGTAACTAGGTTGGTCAAAATAGATAAGGCCCTTTTGTGAATTCCAACAGATAATGTTATTACATTATGTGTACAATTGAATGTGATACTAAATTGTACTTGAACAGAAAGTGATAAATCCTAAAAATTAGCCTATAATGATCAGAAAAATCTCTGTAAAGAATCACTTTTCTTTTCTTCAATTTCTGTAACTGTTAAATATGAAAGGCAGACTTTTTCTTATATAATATTCTCCCAGTTTAGATTTCAAAAAGGACAGAAGGTTAAAAGTCTCTCCTGTAAGCAACTATACTGGCTCTAGTTGTGGGCTTGGAACATGGCTATAAAACTCATGTGAGCTCCATTCTGAGCAAAACTCTGGCTTTTTCTATCTTCAGATCCAGGACAATGAGTTCGCAAAATAGATTCAGTCTCCTGACTATAACTGGCAGTTGATAGACACAGATTGAAACAAGTGCAGGTATAGTTGACCAGTGGGTCTTCATTTCAGAGCACAGCTGCATATGGCAGTGGTGAGCACATTAGTATATTTTATAAACTATATCTTCAATATCACCTTCCACTTCTGAGGAAGGCCTGGTGCCTACTGTGTCTTGTTGGTCAGCCCGCATTCCCCATTCCTGATTCCTAAGTCAAGCCTCCTTGCTCCCAGCCTACCTCATGGCCACTCTATAAATAAAAAGATGTGCTAACTCACAAAAGAGGAAGTGGTGCAGCTGAGGAAAAGTACTTTGCTGATCTAGATAGCTCTTCTCTCTCGAAAATTGCTGAACCGTGACAAACTATAGGAAATAATTCCTAGATCCCAGCCTGAGAAGAGTTTGGTATTTACTGGAAGGAAGCATAATGTAGTGATTAAAAGTTCTGAAGTCAGATATCCTGGATTTTCATACTAGATCCCAAAGGACTGTAGGGCTTTGGGTAAATAAGTCAGCTTCTTTCTGTGCTTCAGTCCCTCATTATTAAAATGGTGGTAATAACAGTAAAAATCTCAATAGGATTCTCAGGATTAAATGAGTTAATATACATAAAGTTATTAGAATAGTGCCTGGCTTGCAGTAATCACTAATATATGTTAATTATTTGCATCTTATAATTCTTTTAAAATACAATGTGTCTCACTAGCAAAATACTATTTAAAGGGTGAGAATGATACCTCAAATTATTTGCCCTGTTGAGTTTGCTAATGACTTACATTTCCTGCTAGAAATCACTTGAGGATTTGGAGTTAAATTAAGGCAGGAGATTTGTCATAGGAACCAGAGCCATAAACCGGAAAAAGGGCAGTGTTAGAGCTAACTTACTGTGATACAGGATGTAGGCTATATCATTCTCTATAGTGCTGGTTAGAACGTAATTTTTTCTCAGAATTTAGCTCAAAGCTGAGTTTTCAGATGAGAATTAAGTTGGGTGGCCTAGCTTTGATGATAGATCTAGCTGCAGTGACACTGAATCAGGTTTGTTAGTCCAAATGACATGATAACAGTCTTAAAATGTCTCAAGGGTTGTTTCTTGGAATAAATATTGGACTTATTTTACTTCTAAAAGATAGAACTAAGAGGAACAAGTGGAGATTTCATGCAAGAAGTTTGGGGTCTATATGAGGAATAAGTTTCCAACCACAACTATTTTACAATAGAGACCACTTCCTTATGAGATAATGAGCTTTTTAACACTAAAAGTATTCCAGAAGAAATGAACTCACCAGTAACCAGAAATATATCTGTGTATTCATCTATAGAGTGGAGATAATTATCCAACTGGATTGTTGGCATGGTGATTAACAGACACATTGCAAATATATGCAATGAATGATGAATGAAAATAAAATGTTAACTTGTGCTTTTAAAGTTGTCTTTCCACTCAGGAAGTTTAAAATAGTTAAAATGGGAGGCATCTTACATTTTAGGATGTGGTGTTACTCTTCGTGTGTTTATTATGCTAACTCCCTTGACTATTCTATTATTTATTATTCTCTACTTTATTTAGAATGGTTTAACCTGTATATAGTTCAGCTGTGTCCTTTGTTAGTGTAGTAATTATAGATTTTCTTCTGTTTATAAAGATGAAAAGGAGATGGGATAAGGAGATGAAAAAAGTTTCAAGTTTAAATACCAATGTCTTTATTTCTCAGCTGGTAAACAGGTTAGATGAGAATTATTTTAGAAAAAAAATGTCACTTTGTTTATTTTCTCCTAAAGGATTCATTATGTTCTAAACTTAGATTTTGAAAGTTTTAATACTTTTTTTTTTTGTCACTAAGTCTTTTCTGACAAAGTGAAATTGAGTTAGGAATAAAGTAAAAAATCAGCATATTTTCTTCTAAGGCAAAAGAATAGAATTTGTAGAAGTAAGATAGAAACAAAAATCTAAATGAAGGACATGTCTAAATGAAGGAAAAAAGTGAAAGCTATTATATCTCCTATTTGCTGTATGTCTGTGCTCTTGGTATAAAGTATTTTATATTAAGGAGACATCTCTAATTTTTGTCGCTATGTGCATTCATTGGTGGTGAGGTAGGGCTCCAAAGTACAAATATAATATAATATAGCAATGTCTCCTTATCTACAGTTTCTCTTTCTGAATTTTCAGCTACCTGTGATCAACTATGATCTGAAATATTAAATGGAAAATTCCAGAAATAATAAGTTTTAAATTGTGCACTGTTCTGAGCAGCATAATGCAATCTCACGCTTGTTTTCTCCATCCAGCCTGGGCGGTGCATCATCCCTTTGTCCAGCATCTTCACTCTGTCTGTGCCCCCCAACCCATTAATCATTTAGGATCTGTCTAGGTTATCAGATCACTGTTGCAATATCACAGTGCTTGTGTTCAAGTAACCCTTATTTTACTTAATAAGAGCCCCACAGCACAAGAGTAGTGTTGCTGGCAATTTGGATGTGCCAAAGAGAAGCTGTCATTTGCTTCCTTTTTTTAAGTGAAAAGGAGAAAATGTTCTCAAATTAATAAGGAAAAAATTGTGTGTCGAAGTTGCTAAGATCTATGGTAAGAGCAAATCTGCTATGAAATTGTAAAGAAGGAAAAATAATTCATGCTAGTTTGGAGGTCATACCTCAAACTGTGAAGGTTTAATGAGTGCATGATAAGTGCTTGGTTAGGATAGAAAAGTCATTGAATTGGGCGGGAGGCATGAACTGAAATGTGTTCTGATTGATGGCAATTGGGTTGGGTACTATCTGTGGTTTCAGGCATCCACTGGGTGTCTTGAAAGTATCTCCCATGGATAAGGATGGGGGGTGCTACTGTAATATATATTCAGATTTATCAATGTCTATGAGATAATAGGAGACAACAAAAAGGAACAGAGAAGGTTAAAATAATTCAGAATCGTAAATGGTTTTTGCTCTGTAATTCCTTCTCACTTAGTAGATGATAAATGGAAGCCCGGTTGGAGTTTAGCTTTGAGATTTTTATTTTTCTTCTATATGTGCAGTTTACTTAGATTCCCTTATCCCTCAAGGATTTTTTTCCCTTGCTTATAGGCCTGCAGAGCAATCAAGGCTGAACAATAGGTGCCTTCTTATTTCAAGTGGGCAATTTGCATTTCTGAGGATCTCCTGACTGGATTAAACACATTTCAGCAAGGCTTTTCCAGCTCACAGGACTGTTACTTCTCATTTATCTCATCCTTATCAGCGTTCACACTCCTGAGAAACAGAAGACACCTAAATTTGTGCAAAGTAATTGTTCTCATTTCCTCTATGATTTAGCTACTCATAAATCCAGAACTGTTGAGTCCATATTCTTTCTGATTTTCATAGTTTGTTTGAATGTTTATCTTAAAATGGAGCAGGCAAGCCGTGAAAGAGTAGGAAACTGGAATTTTGAAAACTTGTCCTTGACATGCTCTGTGGGTCAACCACCTTGCCATTTGGAACCTTGGTTTCTTTTTGTAACAAGAGGGATCACCTACACTTTAGAGCAATGAGACCTGAAAATTCTATTCAAAGGGTACAATTGACTAATCAATTCCTTTCTGCAACAAGGAAAGATTATGTATCTGAAACTTCCCTTACAAATTAATAAAAAAGGGTGCAAAGTGAGAACTGTGATAAAGATCTAGCTATTAGGTTGGTGCAAAAGTAATTGCAGTTTTAGATGGTGAATTTTAAATCATCATAACTAGGCTAAAACTCGCCTTTATTAATCAAAATAGGAACCATTACAATCAACACATTTTGCCAATGAGAAATAAGTTTGTTTATTCCTGTAGCATAAAAATCTGTGATTCCACGAACTCTTGGAAAGCATTTTCTGCATCCTGCTGGTTGTGGAAGTGTTTTCCCTGCAAAAAGTTGTCAAGATGCTTGAAGAAGTGGTAGTTGGTTGGCAAGAGGTAGGTGAATATGGCAGATGAGGCAAAACTTCGTAGCCCAATTCATTCAACTTTTGAAGCGTTGGTTATGTGATGTGTGGTCGGGCGTTGTTGTGAGGAATTGGGCCCTTTCTGTTGGCCAGTGCCGGCTGCAGGCGTTGCAGTTTTTGGTGCTTCTCATCAATTTGCTGAGCATACTTCTCAGAGATAATGGTTTCACCGGGATTCAGAAAGCTGTAGTGGATCAGACTGGCAGCAGACCACCAAACAGTGACCGGCTTCCTCTTGGTTGGGCAGCAACATATCTACCAAGTGTCAGTTACAGATACAAAGATGGATAATACATGGACTTTGCCTCCAAAGGGCTCAGTTTGCAGGGAGAAACTGATTTCCAGATAAATGCAATATGGTGGGGTAATTATAAACAAGGTACTTCAGGAGCAGGCTTTCCCTTGGAGGTGGTAATTTGGTTGAATCTTAAAGAATGGAAAGTAATTCATCCACGAGCATCATATATTGAGAGAGAGAGAGGATGGAGCTCTGGGTAATATCAGCATCTAAGGTCTGTGTAGAGGAAGCAGAGCTCATAATGAAGATTCAGGGAGACCACAGAGGTAAGAGGAAAACAAAGAAAGACCATGTCCTGGAAGCCAAGGAAGAAGGATTCAAAGATGTTCAAAAATGTGCTCATCAGTCATGTCATATGTTACTAAGGGCTCACTTAAAGCCCATGCCTGTTAGAATAGACAACACTGTTAATTGGAGACTTCATTGAGGGTGGTTTCTCATGGAGTCAGGTGGGGCAATGGGACAGAAGACATACTGCAGTAGGTTCAGCAGTAAATGTGGAGACTGAAACTAGATGATTATTTTCAGAAGCATGGCTACTTGGTTGGAAAGAAGGAAGAGAGATACAGGCAATGAGATTGTAGGAACAAAGGAGAGTTTTTTGTTGTTGTTGTTTTTTTTTCTTTTTCTTAGAGATAGGCTCTTGTTTTGTTGCCCAGGCTAGAGCACAGTGTCATGATCATAGCTTACTGTAACCTCAGGTCTCAGCCTCCTGAGTAGCTGAGACTACAGGTGTGAGACATTACACCATACTAATTTTCTTTATTTTTGTATAGGAGGGGCTCAGGCTGATCTCAAACTCCTGGCCTCAAGTGATCCTCTTGCCTCGACTTCCCAAAGCCCTGGGATTACAGGTGTGAACCACCATGGCTGAGGTTTTTTTTCTTAAAGGAGAGAGACTGATGTGTTTAGAAACTAGAGTAGAGCAGAGAAGCGATAGTCGATGCAGGGCAAGAAAGAGTTGTAAGCCACCGTCCTGCTTAAAATTCTCCAGTCTCTTTGGCTTGACATACAAAGTCCTTTGAATTCTGACTGTTCTTTACTTCTCAAGCTTTATCTCTAATCACCCTCTATATACATTTGAACAGTATGCAATTCAGTACGGCGTTACTGAACTAAGGACATTTCCTTGAATACTATTGTACATGCTGCCTAGAATGCCTTTCCTTTTCTTTTCTCTTTTTTTTTGTCTTTTGTTTTGGTGGCCTGGATAATTTCTAGTATACTTAAAGCCTTCTTCAGATGATCTCTTTCTCTGGGAAACATTTCCTAACATTTTTCACTCTCACTGCAGTCAGGGTCATTCAATTTATTTTTAATTCCTTTAACATTCTTTGTGGCTTTAATATTATTCATATAGTATTAACATTGTCTATTTGTTTGTCTGCCTCCTATAGGTGACCATTAATTACTTGAGATCAGAGAGCATTATTTGATAGGTACATACTCAATAATTCTGTTTATTAAACAAATTAAATTAGTGGGAGGGCAATACCTGGATATAATGATGCCGAAATGAACTTTTGCTTTGCTTCAAAGATTATTGTTTGCTTGAGCATCTCTTGGTCCCCAGTATTCCCCTAAAATAACTGCAGCCTTTGGGTCATTAGAAAGAGCTACTGAGATGCAGATAGTTGGTACTTATCTTGTAATTTCTTCCAAGGCAAAAGTAGATACCATTAATCAATCACTACACTTTCTCACAGAGGTCGGATGCTGTCTTTTTACATGATAGCTATTATTGATGGATATGGGTTGCTGCTTGGGATGAAAACTATTTGCTGTTCTTAAATATCTCATAGTCTCCTGCTTTTCTTAAAAACCTTTCCTGGAGTTACAATATGAAACCTCCCTTCTGCTCTGAAACTATGTTCCCTTAGTTTTCCAGGAGTCCACCTGACCTCTTTCATGTGTATATGACTGTCAAGCTACAAAACTTAGATTTTTTTACAGTAATTTTTAATAGGAATCAGACTGATATATAAACAGATAATTTTAAGCCTATGATTCAGATGAGAGGGCTGGGAATCATTAACTTTTTTAGAAGAATTATAGCACTTATAGCACGAGGAATATTAAGGGAGAGAAAGATTGTACTATACCTACACAGAAAGATTACATTATATATCTACATGGAAAAAGATATGGGGAATTAAGGAATTCAGCTTGATCATTACCTTTTTCTTATCCCTGTTGTCCCTTCCTCACTCCACATTATATAATTCAGTTTAACAAAAATGGATTGAGTACTTACTTGTGCTAAGTACTGTGCTAGGAACAGGAGATACAAAATGCATGCCAGACAGCCCTCGGGGAGTATACAATCTTATTAGGGAAGATGGGTGCTAAATAGGTATGTGAACAGGTGTTGGGAACTAAGGCAGAGGGATGCATAGGATGATAGTGGAAAACATAATATAACTTCATCTGAATTGTCCAGTTTATCTAGCTGCATTGCTAGAATTCATGAGATAATTGCTAAGCTTTTAATTTTAATGATTATGGTTGCTTATAATTTTTGTTTTTAATCTTGAATCATGTTTGTATATAGGATGATTCCCTTGAATCATGGAAACTCTATGTGGCTAAGAGCTTATAATCTCATGACATGCTTTTATGGATGAAAACATTTAAAAAAAAACTATAACATTATAAATAGGATGCATACTTATTTTCTGGATCAGAAAGTCAGAAGTTAGAGTTCAATAAGACTTAAGACTTAATCGATTTAGAAAATATTACTAATTTTTTTAAAGACTATCCCGAATTTGTTGAGTCTGTAGATTGGTTTATTATAAGAGGCAAAAGACAAACTTTATTTAGAAAATTAAACACACAAAAAGACCTCTCCCTACCTTGTTTACTCATGACTCAAATTGCAGCATAGCATTAAAGAAAGCTTTGCTAAACTTATTGTATTCTCTGGTGAAAATTAAAACTAGCACCCATGTGCATATTATAAAAATAAGGAACAGAATGTTCACAATAAAACTAAGGAAGATTCTGATAAAGATAAGGCCAAGTGTTTCAGTTTTGTTTTTTAATGTAATACTGTTACAACTTACTTGCAACATTATTCCCTGCTTGGCGGCCCCCTAATTATTTCATCATGCAGCAGGAAATCCTGGTAGGTCATATATAAACAGCCTGAGGCAGGAACCTCTTCATCTGATATAGCATGACATCTGACATCTGTGTAGCCTGCTGCTAGCCTGCCACAATTAACCAGGAAGCTCAGACATTAACTAATGCAAAGGCAACTGGGAGCTTGGGATAATGTGAAGTAGCAAAGGTCTTCCCTAATCCAATAAATTCTTATGAAGATGAAAAAGTAACTGCAAATAGGTGACAATTTTCTTAGGAACTGAATCTTTGTGATCTTTTCCCCAAACGTTTTCCAAGAAGCAGCAAGCCATCTTTCTTATTTCCCCTCCCCTTCTACTTCTCATGTATGCATAATTTCCCTTGACATTGAATGGGACTTAAGTGCACTTAGAGGTTGCTGGATTCAGCTCTTGGTATTGTTAATACTTACTGCTGGGTGGGGTGGAGGTGCCCTTTGTGGGCTTCAAAAACTAAATGAAACCCAGAATGTAACCTCTGTATAGAATGTGTAGAGGGATTGAGCCAGCACCTGCTTTATAGGCTGTTTCTATCAGACATTTATTGTTTATCATTCTGTTTGGAGCACATGTTAAGGACAGTGAATGATTTGCATTGTTAGGGGTTTTATGTATAACCTGCTAACAAAATGTAAATTTCAGATTTTATTTCAGTGTTTTAAAGCTATAATCATTCATATCTTTATTAAACAAATATTTACTGGGTATCTAGTATGCTTGGCCAGGGCTGAAGAAGATCATCTCTGCCCATGAATGTTGTCTATTGAAGGAGTCTGGTTAGTGGCTTATCACATGGACTAAGAAGTGATAAGGAGGAAATAACTAATTTAATAAGGGGAGAATCAGGAAGGAGATGACATTTGATCTGTATCTTGAATGATGAGTCAGTTTTCTAGGTTTACAAAGTGCGGATAAGTACTATAGAGTGAGTAACAAAAACAAAGCACTAAGATATAGAAGAGTCAGAGAACCCAGGATGTTTGAGGGAACTCAGGGAGGATTAATATTATGGGCACTTAGAATGTGTGTAGATGAGTGGAAGGAAATGGGGCAAGAAAATCAGGCAGAGCTGGAATGTAAAAGACTTTGGGAGCCATGCTAATAAGTCTTTGTACAGGCAGTGGTAAGTTTGATTTTTTTTTAATCAAAGAAAAATTATTGCTGGGCTACACTCATGTAAGATTGTTCTGGCAGAAATGTCTAACATAGATTGGAGAAGAATCCTTGTCAGAAAGCCAGTTAGAAAGCTGTTTTAATAGGGACTCTCCACATTCATTTGTTGATTCCTTTAATAAATAAATGCCTTAGAAGATAAAAAAAAGATAGCTTTGAATTTTGATGTCTTGGTATTTTAAATAATACTGGTATGGCTTCATGGTTAATTTCTCTATTCCCTCTTTATTCGTACTCCCCTACCCCTTTCCCACTTTCTTTTCACCATTTCTGAGCCATCTGAAACCTGAAATCACACCCCTTTGAGGTTAAAGCTTTTGGCCAGCATTCCAATCATTTCAACACTATCCAAGTTGAACTCTTTGAAGTCAGTGCCTTGCTAGTAATGATATAGCAGATATTTGTCCAAAATAATCACCAGTGGGTTTGTAAGAGAGAAAGATGTCTAACAGGCGAGGATTGGGAAATACATATGGTCAATCATGAATTAACTTTTCAAAAAAAGTAGACTGCAAGAATCCGATAAGAAGTCTGTGGGATTCAGAGCAAACATACTGTATTAATTATTATTATTCATTCTGTATTGCCACAAGTATACACAATACTATATAAATGGTTGACAGTCATGGAGAAAGAATAATATCCCGGCCCTGGAATGCTTATAATTTATGTAAACACATCCTTTTATTTTGTTTTTCCAAGACATATCTCTGAATTGTGATTCTGCTTATTTTGCTCATATTCATATTTCATCTCTGGTTCTCATATAAACTAAAAAGAGAGTTGTTTTAGGAGGCACACATGTTTTTCCAAATTGATAGTTCTCTTGCATAGGATTAGAACTGTCTCATTGGGAATTCAGAGTACAGAGCCCTGTACTCTTGGTTGGGGTCCCCCTGGATATGTGAAATGAGACAAGGGGAATATATTTAAGGTCCTCCAGTGATGAATGGGACTAGAAGAATAGACTATTACTGGGAGCTTTTCTTAGTAGAGTATTAAAAGCCTTTGCCTTTGTGTTTTTTTTTCTACTATGAAAACACAGAGGAAGCCAAGTCAAGGAGATTAGTACCAACATTTATTATTACCCTAAAATCTTTGCTAGTTCTGCCTCCTGATCACAGTGTTAATTCATCAGGTTCATTAGTTTTCCCAAGTATATATTCATACTATATTATTGCTTTATTTTCCCTTGCCCTTGATAATTTTTAAGCTAGCTTAGTTTAGAAACAGACTGAGTGATTCATATGATCTCTCAGGTTTTTTTTGTTAAATAGCTGTAAGTGTTCCACACTTACAGGCAAATTCAGTATTAAGATGAATGTGACAGTGGAGAAATTTCTGTTTTCTACTACAATTACACATATTGCTTGTTGCTTTTATTTTTATTTTATTGCTTTTATTTTACTTTTTCAAAACATTTGAAAGACACAATTTAAACCTTGACACAATCTGTATTAGTCTCTGAAAAACCATTCCTTAGAGTCAGAAATAAAATGTTTGACTAAATTTAGAACCTCCAATTTGAAGGTCTTATAAAAGATGATTGATATCATATATATATATTAATATGAAATAACCACCATTTATAATAAACAGGAGGCCAGTAAAAGTGAGTTTAATTCCCTAATACTAATTGGGCCTTCATGTGAGATATTATACTAGACACTATTGATAACATGGTGAATAAAACAGACATATTTCCTGTACTTAATGGGTGTGAATAATATAAACTGACCATCACAATACTTAGTGAAAGTGTTTTAATAGGAGAAGTACAGAATACACTGTGGGATCCTTATTAGAACTCTGAACTCATACTTAATTATTAGGGAGGACTTCCTAGAGAAAATGAGGTTTAAGTACTGATCTAAAAGATGAGTGAGGGTTAGATAAAAGTCAGGAATGGGAGTTAGGAGAAGATTCCAGGTAGCCGGGAAAGAAAAGTCTAGAGGCAAGTGAATTTCTAGTAAGAGTTTAGAACTGAAAATAAGCCATAAGGCTTGAGTTTAGATTGCAAAGAGATGGAAAAGGGAGAGTGAGGAGAAAAATTCAAGCAAAAGTCAGATTATTCAGCATGATACAAGCCAAGATAATGTACTTGGACCGTATCCTAAAACAGGGGTTCTTAATTTGGGTTCCATAGCCTTGTAGGGAGTCATGGATGAGCTTCAGGGAGTTGCTTGTGAAGTTTTTATGCACAAACAAATTCTAAAAGCATTCTGACGAGCCACTGTCCTTGTTAAGAAAAAAATCTCCTCCTTAGTTTCTGTAGATGAGTGGAAGGAAATACATATAAGTATGTATACATATAAGTATACAACCAATACATATAAGTATTTGTGAAATGTTATTAATTGGACTTTAATGACTTCTTTCATTGACATATTCATATATTTACATATTTACTGAATTTTTAATAAATAAGCGATACAGTGGTAAAAGGGGGAAAACAGACTGCTAAAAGGGGGAAGCAGAAAAGAAATAAGCAACAAATAAATGAATGAGGTTTTATAGTAGTAAGCAATATAAAGAAACTAAAATGAGAGACTGAGAGAAAGGAAGGCTTCTCTGTGGAGGTGACATATGAGCTAAAGCTTTAATGGCAAGAAACTGAAATAGCTAGTGCAAAGCCCCTAAGACTGAATTGGTTTGATGTACTCCTAAATAGAAAGAAGGCCAGTGTGGGTACAATATAATTAGTCAGGGGAAGAGTTATACAAAGTAGGATATGACACTGGAGAAATGGGTCAGGAATCAGGTCATATAGGTCATGGTTAGGAATTTGAATTTTATTCTCAGGAAGTCATTGAAACAATTTAACAGTAGCATTACATGATCTGATGTATATTAAGGGGAAAAAAAGATGTAGGGATGGTAAGAGTAGAAACACAGAGACTAGTTACCAATTTTTTGCAATAGTTCAAAAGATGAGATGATATCTTGAATTAGGGTGATAATAATAAAAATGAAGATTAGTATATAAACTTGAGATGTATTTTGGTTCAATACACCGCTGCCTGTGTGTAGGCATGGAGAAACGCCAAATTGCAATGGCTATGATTCTTTAAATATAAATGCCGCTAAACGGAAAATATCAGAGATATTTCAACAAAATTACTTAGGGGTCTATCTGACAAACAAAATGAAATCAGGATATGTGAGTTCAGACCTTAACCCTGTCATTTGTGACCTGGAGCCAACAAGTCATTTACCCTCTTGGGATCAATTTTCTCATCTAAAAAATGAAGTTAATAAATTGTGAAAGCACTTGATATTCCTGGTACCAAGTAAATTTCATTTAGTTTTTAAAAGAACAATAAACAACTTCAGCAATAACCAATTGATCACAGAGAATGGGTGGCTAAAAAGGGAGACAAGAAGAGAATCTGAAGAAAAAATATTATTTTTACCAAAAATGAAATTGTTGATATGTTTGTCATGTTTGCTCCTTTTGGAAAATTTGCTTTTAGAACCCCATTAAGCATGGTCTTAACCATTCCTTTTGTTTCTGTGTTCAGAATTGCACACACACAAGCTAGGCAGTGAGATTTCCAATGCTATGTAAACAATGTAGCCTGGCTTCTGAAAATTAATTCTGCATATATTAGATGCATTGATATTCAAATATTCACATGAACTTCACAGCAAGCTCACAGTGATTATGACCTCCACAATCTCCTTAATTGGCCCAGCCCCTCTACAAGAGTCTGCCCAGGAGTCACTGAGGATGAGTTCAGTCCTTTGTGTATTTACAAATCATTTCTTCCTTTCTCTTTTCTATTTGCCATGAAAGCTCTGCAGTTAAAAGTAGTTCTAGGAAGCAGGTTTGTAGTGGGGGTATGGAATAGAGTCTCAAAAGGCTTTAATTATATACCTACTTTGTGAAAACTAGGGACTAGCATTGTTTGTGGATTCCTTTAAAAATTATTTGAGATATCTTTTACTGTCTTAAACACCTAGATCAGTGTTGAGTAAAACTGTGGTTTAGTTAACATTATTTATAGAAACTGGAGTTCTTTATCATAATGCCTGCCATTCTGGTGTAAAACCAAAGAGAACTATGCCTTTGTTATTTGGAATAGAAACAGGTTCCTGAATTGGATGAGGGGTTGCTTAAATGGGGAGTTGGTGGGGAAGATATTTGATGGCATATATAAACTTTCTCAGATGGAAAATCTGATACTCTCAGCCTGCCTTCAGAATCCTGTGAATGGACTTAACAAAGCTGCACAGCCAAAGCTGATTTGGAAGGAACCTGCTAAAAATAAGCCAACTTTCCAGAAATCTTAAAAGAAAACAAATGCTTTTGGGAAAATCACTTTTAGATTGTGTCTGTGAATATTATATGACTAGTATAATACTTGGATAAACTAGGCTAGTGCCCCTGTGGACAAGAGAAAAGTAAAGATTTTGAATCTTATTTTGATTTTCCAGATTGCTGCTTGGATGTTGATATATTTTAAAGAAAGGAGTCCTGAATCTGTTCACCTGAGCTTTCTACACTGCTAGAATATTCCTTTGAATAACAGTGAATCTTTATGTAAAGTAAAATGCTACAGTAAGTGAAATTTGCCTTAAAGGAGGTATCTCTCCTGCTCTTTTGATGTGTCACCTTTTGTTCTTTTACCAAATAACATGATAAAAGATAATTTTTAAAAAGCAATATCATTACTCTTATACAGATATAAAAGTGAACATACATTAAAGATTTTATTTAAAACTCATTCCATGAGAGAACCAGGTAGATGTTATAAGCAGCCAAAGAGAATCTGTAAAACACAGGCAGATCAGGAATATTGAAACAAACATACATATGAGGGCAAAGCTGTTTTTTTCCACAGGACGGGAAGGGATGTCTATTAAATCTCTACCTGAAAGATAGAATTTGCATCTTTATCAATTACCTATAACCTACAGAGCTGTAAAATAGCTCGAAGATAAAGAAAGACTGAGACCAGATAACCTGGAGCAGTACTTCCAAACAATGTCTAGTTTTCCATTGAAGATCAAAATTTATTCAGAATTTTTTATTTCATTTTTTTCTACATACTATTTATTTGTAGCATAAAGCAAATAAGTCTCAAGTAAATATGGCAAATGTCACCTGGAGTGCCATCTTTGGTCAATTGACAATGACTGCCCAGAGCCTTCCGTTGAGTTTTTAGGCTCTGTACGAAAGAGTGCCACACAGATTAGCAATGTCTATCACCGACAAAGGAGTAGTGAATAGTGGTATTTGTGTCAGGTATTATACTTACCATTCCCTTATTATAGATGAATGTCATCTATAACTAACTTACCTCAAAATATTATGGACTCATTGTGTTACTCCTTCTGGGACCATTACATTTAAAAAGAGGAAAGACAATGTGGAGGACAATATTTAATTCCCTTTTTACTTTTACATATATGAAATTGCATACTTTGGAAAGGTTCAAATGGCAAAAGTCTTCCAGCATTACAAAATGGAACACTGTAAAGTTGTCTCCCACTCCTGATTACTGGTCCCTCTGTTTCTCTAAATAAGGCAACTGCTAGTTAACAGTTGCTTGTGTACAAGACATTTTACATACAAAGGTTAGACACAAAGTCCATTGCATGTTACTAGAAATTATTTGATTGCATCCTTTCTAGTATTCTTTTTTAAAAGAAAGAGAGTCTCACTATATCACTCACTATATGTTGTCCAGATCGGTCATGAACTCCTTTCTAGTCTTTACATAGATTTTAACTTTTTTATGTAGTTGGCTTGGCAATTTTTTCCCAATTGATTTAATTAATTAATGGTGGCATTAATCCCTATAAAACATTTCCATGGTATACAATGTTGCTTTTGGTGTACAATTTTGGGAAGTTGGATAAAAACATTTCCAGGGGCTTCTAATGAGCCCTTCCTACCACATTAACCTTCACTCCATGGGTCAGGGATCCTACATGGTGATTCTCTGAGTTGCTCATATATCTATTCCAGGGGTCCTCAAACTTTTTAAACAGGGGGCCAGTTCACTGTCCCTCAGACCGTTGGAGAGTGCACACTGTGGGCCCGGGACAAGTTGGCTGCTAAGCAGGACAGGCAGCAGCAGCAAAAACACCCGGAGGGCCGGATAAATGTGCTAGGCAGCCTGCCTGTGGCCTGAGGGCCGTGGTTAATGAGGACGCCTGGTATTCTAACAATACATTTGTGAACTGAGGAAATAATCACAAGATATATCTGTGGAACTACTAGATTCACTTTGAGACATATTTGGGGAAAGACTCTATGTCCCATCTAACTGAAGTCTCTGCTTTGACTAATAATCCACTGTGGCATTGCATTATAAATTTAGAGCAACTATAAAAAAGTCATAACACCAAGATAATCCTCTTTACCTGGTGCATAATCATTTTTAATATATGGCCACAAGTCTCTTTGGGGAAATCTTTGCAAGAAGATATATAGTAAATACCTACGGCCATGTTGCAGGGTTCTTTCTCAAAGGGACATGATTTGCCCCACAAACTAGGGGAATCTAAGTCTGTGAACTGGTTAATCTTTTGGAATTGGATAAATGGCCACAAATGTCCATTGCAGAGATTTGATTCAGATTTCTAATCACCGGATCTAACATTTTCTACATATGTATATCATACAGAATCATAATAAGCTTTCATTTATTCAATTGGCAAGTTGAATATGTTTATATTTACTATGATTACTAATATATTTTGTTTAATTTCTGCTATGTTTAATTTGTACCTTCATTTCATCATGATTTTTCTTTGCTTGTTTTATTTTTTATATTCATTCTTTTTCTTATTTTTTCTCTTAATTTGAATATTAGACATTCATTTCTATTCTAGTAGTGATTAAACATTTTTAACACCCATGCTTAAAAAATCTAAAGATAGTATTTTTATTTTCTTCCTGAACAGTAAAAAGACCTCAGCTATTTTTAATATTCATCCCTCCTGCTTTCCTTATATGTTGTTGTCTAATAGTTTAGTTGCTTCTTAGTTTTTACGTCTCAAATTGCTGTTCTTTTTTTATTGGGATTGTTTGTGTTTTATATAGTTAAGGTTTCTTTAGACTGCCCATACACTTACTAGTACTTTTAATATTGTGGCTTCTTTAATTCACTCCCACCTTCTAGGCTACAGTTCTTTTTTCCTAACATACATCCTTAAGCAATTATTTCAGTGAGGCTCTGTTAAATCTGTCTCTCTGTCTGTCTGTCTGTCTGTCTCTGTGTGTGTGTGTGTATATATATATATATATATATATATATATATATATATATATGTATATATATAATTTTTTTTTTGAGACAGAGTCTCACCCTGTTGCCCAGGCTAGAGTGCCATGGCATCAGCCTAGCTCATAGCAACTTCAGATTCCTGGGCTCAAGCAATCCTTCTGCCTCAGCCTCTGGAGTAGCTGGGACTACAGGCATGCACCACCATGCCCGGCTAATTTTTTCTCTATATATTTTTAGTTGTCCAGCTAATTTCTTTCTATTTTTTGTTAGAGATGGGGGTCTCACTCTTGCTCAGGCTGGTTTTGAACTCCTGAGCTCAAATGATCCTCCCACCTTGGCCTCTCAGAGTGCTAGCATTACAGGTGTGAACCACCATGCCCAGCCTCTTAATATATTTTTTATCTGAAATATCTTTCTTTTATTCCACTCAAGTGATTTTTTAAAAAAAAAAAATCTGGGAAAAGAATTCTAAGTTGAAAGTAATTTTTCTTCTGCACTTTTAAGTTACTATTTCATTGTCTCCTGACATGTATTGCTGCTATTGAGAAGACTACCAATAGTAAATTCTATTTCCTCTGTATATAATCTTTCTATATTCTTTAAGATATTATCTTTCTCTTTGGTGTTTTTCAGATTCACTACATATATGTAGGTATATTTTTGTTGTTGTTGTCTATTCATTTATATTCTACTCAAGACACCTTGAGTTTCTTGAATCTGAGGATATATATTTTTTTAATACTGGAAAATTCTCAGCTATATTATCTTTGAATGTTACCCTTTACCTACTATTTCTATTTTCCTTGTCTAGAAATGTGATTAGAATTACCTTGGACCTTCTCATTTTGTCCTTCATGTCTCTTAATCATTCTTTGATGTTTTTCAATTTTTAAAAATCTCTGATGCATTATGAGTAATTTTCTCAGACCTATCTTCCATGTCATGAATTTTCTCTTTAGTTATATTTAATGAAGTTTGAAATTTAATTTAAAATATTTTTCATGTCTTAAAGTTCTGTTTGCTTCTTTTTCTAATGTTCTATTTTAATAGTCCTTTAGCGTTAGGATTTTTATCCCTTCTTTCATGTTATTTAAAATACTTATTTTGTAATCTGTTTCAGGATATTGTTTTATTCTTATGGTTTTGAGTCTACCTTTTTGTTATCTACTGATTCTTGCCTATTATGTAGATTGTTTCCTTATGATTTGGCATTTATTTAATCATGAATTAGTCTTTAGTGACCTTTTAAGATATTTTTTGGGGGCATCCAATAATGTCTTTGTTTTGAGTATACCCTCCAGATTGGTTAACATTTGCTTCTCCCAGGTGCCTAAGTGTAGGACTGAGACCAACATATGTTCCTCTGGTTTCTGCCAATGTATATGTTAGTAAATTTTTTCAGGTTTTGGGTATGTCAGCAATTTCTTCCTGGATCATTATATTTACTTGATCCCTGGAGCATACTGATATTTGACCCTGTTTATGAATCTATAGTGGCAACTAGGACTGGTTGTGGTGGGTCATAAAGAAATAGCATTCTCTTTCAAGGTATCTTCCTCAGGTGGCATTATCACAGGATTTTGAAATAAAGGAAGGCTGTATCTTCAGATACAAGAGGGCAAACTACTTCTACTAGTTAGAGAGGATCAGAGTGATGTGTGTTGAGGATGAGGTTTTCAGGATTATTAATTTCATCTGGGTCCAAATGGAGATCCTGTTCCAAGTTTCTGAATCCCATTCTTTCTTTTTTTTTTTTTTTTTTTTTTTTTTTTTTTTTTTTTTGAGACAGAGTCTCGCTTAATTGCCCAGGCTAGAGTGAGTGCCGTGGCGTCAGCCTTGCTCACAGCAACCTCAAACTCCTGGGCTCAAGCAATCCTCCTGCCTCAGCCTCCCCAGTAGCTGGGACTACAGGCATGCGCCACCATGCCCGGCTAATTTTTTCTATATATATCAGATGGCCAATTAATTTCTTTCTATTTTTATAGTAGAGACGGGGTCTCACTCTTGCTCAGGGTGGTTTCGAACTCCTGACCTCGAGCGATCCGCCCGCCTCAGCCTCCCAAAGTGCTGGGATTACAGGCGTGAGCCACCGCGCCCGGCTCCCATTCTTTCTTAATCAGTACTTTCATGTAAGAAACTTGGCAAGACTGTCAATTGAACTATTACAATTCAACAACCCACATAATTACATTTTTTGTTTTATTTTCAGCAATATCAGCCACATGGCTACAAGGAATAAGGGATTCTTTTAGGGCTATCATGAAAACTTTATGGCTCTCACACTGTGACATGAGCTGAGAGTTAAAGGACTTGAACTTGTCACTTATTTTTTAATAGGCACTCAAATCATTTACGAGACTCCATCTTATATCACAGTCTTTAAGGTCATTGGTATTGACATAATGTTCAAGTCCAGGAGCCATTTTGGCTTCCAAAGCATTTGCCCCAGTTGTTTTTTTATTATAATTAGCCACAGGTGATAGCTTGATTAATTGTGATGGCACTGCATGGCAGGAATACTAGCATCCTAAATTTCCCTTTGGCAGGGAGCCCAGCACTGTACTGAAGACTGAGGACATGATGAAACCAATCCTAAAGTCCCAACTTTGTGGGTCTATCTCCTGGGTCAGTTGTGATTTCAATTTTATATCAGTCAGAGTCCAATCAGGGGACAGAAATTATATGGTAATTTGAACAGAGAAAGTTTAATATAAAGAGTTATTAGCTATAACTGGGGACTGGAGTAATGAGGGATTGGGTACAATAGGGCACAGAGCTTTCTCAAGAGTGCTGGAGTAGCAGGTATAGGGAGAAGCTTCTACTCCTAAGGCTGAGAAAGAACATCCAAGGAAGAGCCCTTTTACCTAGGCTGAGATCTAGATCTTGTTGGAGAGGGTACAGTCTACTGGATAGTTGAGGCGTTTGCTGAGGTTTTGTGCTAGCAGGACTTGCTGGAAATATGCTTTCTGGGTGTTGGAGAAAGCTGTCCATGGAGAGAGGTGGTGCACTTCAGAACCTGCTGCAAAGAATCCCAAGGGATGCTATAGAAACGCTTTCCAAGGGGAGGTGCCATACTTCAGAAATCCTCCCAAAACTATGGATGGTGCCACACACTCTTGGCCACCAGACATCACTGAACCTCAGATGCTTCAGGAGCTGAGCACTGAAGAAGTTACCTCGAAGGGAATTGAGAAAAGCCATTCACAGAGATGTGTCATATACTGCTGGCCTTTGTGTTCTGCAGAAGTCGCTTATACTGTAGGAGCCTTCTGAGAGGAGCATACTGGAACTGGATACAGAAAACTTCCTCCTCTACAATCCTTCTAGTGACCTCTGCTGACAAAGTTTAACACGGTGCCAGCTGGCAAAAGTTTCCAGCTCCATTATTACAGAGCAGGTATCTACTAATTCTATATTCAGGAACAATCCTAAATTAGAAAATTTGTGGGTATATCTTGCTTCACATCTACCTATTAATTGTAATAAATATTTTATTATCATTTTTATCAATGACCCAGAGGCATACCAACTAAATTTATGTATGACTCAAAGCTGGAAGAGCTGGCCAACAGTCCTACAGTGGATAATAACCACGCATTGGGCATTCCAATAAATATTTGTTAGATAAATGGTTAAATTAATGGATAACTGTATTATCCTTTAACATGATCTCAGATGATTGAGACCAACTTTTTACATTTTAATAAGTAATAGGATGTAGGGAAGGGTGTAGGAAGTTTATATAGCATAGCAACTCTTTAAAAAGACAGAGGGTTTTGGGTGATTATAAGCTCAGAATGAACTAAATAAAAGAAAAGGAAAAAATCAGGTTCTAGATCCAGATGTCAAGTGAGTTTTACCTTCAGAGGTTCCTTTGGTAATACCATAGTATCTATTTAGAGCTATATTTTAAGGGGGATTGTGTGTCTGCTTCAGGGCTCAGTGAAAAATGGTTTAGTGGTTGATTTGTAATATCTTTGATGAATGTGGGAAGCAGCAGTGTTAAAGGAGATAATGGCTTCTACCTTGCCCACTGGTAGGTCATCTCCTGGAATATTGTGTTCCATGCTGGGCATCACATTTAAAAATTACATTGAGGTAACTATTATTACTGTTTTTAGAATTTGATGAAAGTTATATACCTTATCCCAGAAGAATGAATTTGTGCATATAGTGTAAAATTTTGCATGCAATTGCAAGGGGTTCGTGGAATCTACATTAAGAATTCTTGGGTTGGAGAATATGGGAAAAATATACCTTAAGTAATAAAAGGAAATGCATTCACTGAACAGGTCTTTGCTGGGTAATTTTATATATAGATCTCCTTTAAGATGCCACAACGATTTGAAAAATGGTTAGTATTACTTTCATTTTGATGTAGAGGTGACTGACAGTGAGAAACATTCTGTAATTCACTCAAAGTCACAGCATGACACATTTGAGTTTCCAACTCAGGTACCTTCACTCAAAGCTTATTGTTTCCATTTTCTATAAAGGAGCATACCTTCCATATAATGCTTAAAAAATGTTTGAACAGGCCGGGCGCGATGGCTCACGCCTGTAATCCTAGCACTGGGAGGCCGAGGCGGGTGAATTGCTTGAGGTCAGGAGTTCAAAACTAGCCTGAGCAAGAGCGAGACCCTGTCTCTACTATAAATAGAAAGAAATTAATTGTCCAACTAATATGTATAGAAAAAATTAGCCGGGCATGGTGGCGCATGCCTGTAGTCCCAGCTACTCGGGAGGCTGAGGCAGGAGGATTGCTTGAGCCCAGGAGTTTGAGGTTGCTGTGAGCTAGGCTGACGCCATGGCACTCACTCTAGCCTGTGCAACAAAGTGAGACTCTGTCTCAAAAAAAAAAAAAAATGTTTGAACAATAAATAAACAAAAGGCTTCCATATGGAAGATGTCTTATTTTGTATTGCTCTGGAAGGAGAAATAGAATACATGGGTAAAACTTATATGGTGATATTTGATATTTAGTTTTTTAAAAAACCTACATTACTAGTCCTTTACATTTATCTAACTTTATCTCTTTTAAAGACCTTGTTTTCACATAAAATCTCACATAACTTTTACCCCCTACTCTGTGAGGCAGATATAATCACACCTGTTTTATAGATAATGAAACTCAAAGGAAGTTAAATGACTGATTTGCCCAAGGCCAAGAATGAAAATTATGATTAGAGCTCCAGATCTCCTTCTAGACATCTAGTTCAATGCTCCTTCCACTAATAATATTCTTCTTCCCAGAACATCTTACTGCAAAATGACACATGTCACTATGTCTTTGAGGCATGATATATTTGAGTGACAGTGGTCCACTTTGGCTGGCCAAATAAATAAAAACATCAATTTAGAAACTCTAAATCAAACAAGTGCTGTATTAATAATTTGGATTTATATCCTGCCTACTGCTGAAAATGAGTTCAGAGATGTACAATTAAACATCCTGACAATTAAACATATTGAAGAATATGACTTTTGAATCTTTGTGGGGAAAATTTTCATACCAGGGCCCAGTAGTAGCAAAGAACTCCATAGGAGCTTCCCTGCTGTTTTTTTCTCTCTTCTCCACTACTGTTCCTTCCAGGAGTAGCAAAAATCTTTTCCTCTTCGTCCTTGTATTTACTAAAGCAAAGTGCATGGCTTTGCAGGACTCCATAGACATGACCTAATTCTAGTGCTTATATTAATTATGCTAAGTGTTTTATGTAGAATTTTACAGTTTACTGAGTTCTTTCACATATGTCTATTAATTTTCATGCCACCCTATTTGGTAGATAAACCAGATCTTATTTATTCCTACTTTAGGAATGAAGAAATTGAGGTCCAGAGAGGTTGAAAGATTTCTCCTAGTCACACAACTACATGTGGTAGATTGAGGTTTTAAACCCACCAGCTTTTCTGCTCCTCACTAGTAAAAAAAAAAAAGGATTGAAAATTCAGCAGATCTGAGAGAAAAGAGTCCAATAAGTATAACTTGGAAAATGAATGCTACGGTTGATTTTTGTAGTTTCAGCAGCACTGAAACCTTTCAGGACAGGTTGGATCTGTTCTTAGAGCTACCTTCAATCTTGCTTTTTAAGACAGCCTGTTTACCTATTCTGGTAATAGAGCAATCTGGTTTTCTTTACTTGTGTTGAGAACTTCTCTTAGGAAAGGTAAAGGGGATAAATTGTTCTTACAACAGTTCCAGGTTTTTGGATGGATTCAGGAATTGTTTTCTGAATCTGTCAAGTGCTCCCAATGATTGAGATTTTGGCTGGAGATGCTTTTGGCAGTTCATTTAAGTGCAACCCCCTTACTTTCCCTCCCTCTGTTTGTTTTGACAAGTCAGGGCCCAACATACATAGGTCTGACTATTTGGTAAAGAGGCCAAGAATGAAAACAAAAAGTGGCATCTCTTCACACTTTTAGAGGCAAACCATACTCTATTGCCTTTTTACTCTCTGGCTTTATTGAGAGAATTAACAAACAAAAATTGTATATCTTTGTAGTATACAACATGATGTTTTGATATACATATACATTGTGAAATGATTATCACAATGAATCTAATTAACATATTCATCACTTCACATAGTTATCACTTTTTTAGTGTATATGGTGAGAAAATTTAAGATATAATCTCTTAGCAAATTTCAAGTACACACTATAGTATTGCTAACTATAGTCACCATACTGTACATTAGATCTCCAGAACATTCATCCTGAATAAATAAAACTTTGTACCCTTTGACCAACATCATTTCCCCCATCAACTCATGGTAACCCCTATTCTATTCTCTGCTTCTATGAGTTCAAGTTTTTTAGATTCCACATGTGAGTGAGAACATGCAGTATTTCTTCTTCTGTGCCTGGCTTATATCACTTAGCATAATGTCCTCTAGACTCATGTTATTACAAATGACAGGATTGTCTTCTTTTTTAATGCTGAATAATATTCCATTTTATATACACACACCATATTTTTTCATCCATTCATCTGTTGAGCACTTATGTGATTCCATATCTTGGCTATTGTGAATAATACTGCAATGAACATGGCAGTGCAGATATCTCTTAGAGATACTAATTTCATTTCCTTTGGATATAGCCAGCAGTGGCATTAGTGTATCACATAGTAGTTCTATTTTAATTTTTTTTTTTTTTAAGCTAGGGTCTCACTCTGACACCCAGGCTGGAATGCAATGGCCAATCATAGCTCACTGTGGCCTCAAACTCCTGGATTCAAGTGATCCTCTTGCTTCAGCCTCTAAGTAGGTAGGACTACAGGCATGTGCTACCATGCCCAGCTAATTTAAAAAAAAATGTAGAGATGGGGTCTTGCTCTGTTGCCTAGGCTAGTCTCAAACTCCCAGCCTCCAGTGATTCTCCCACCTTGGCCTCCCAAAATGCTGGGATTAGAGGCATGAGCCATTGCACCTGACCTCTATTTTTAGTTTTTGAGGAACATCCATACTGTTTTCCACAATGGCTGTACTAATTTACATGCCCACCAGTAATGTATAAGGTTTTCCTTTTCTCCATGTACTTGCTAACATTTGTTATCTTTTGTTTTTTAATAATAGTCATTCTAACAAGTGTGAGTTATGATATCTCACTGTGGCTTCAATTTACATTTGTTTGATGATTAGTGGTGCTAAGGAATTTTTTGTATACTTGTTGACCATTTCTATGTTTTCTTTTGAGAAATGTCTGCTCAAGTCCTTTGCCCATGTTTTAATTGGGTTATTTATTGACTTGTTTTAGTTCTTTAAGTATTTTAGATATTAACCCCTTATCAGATATATAGTTTGGAAGTACTATCTTTTATCCTGTAGGTTGCCTTTTCATTTCATTGATTGTTTTCTTTGCAAAACCTTTTTAGTTTGATATAATAGCACTTGTTTATTTTTGCTTTTGTTGCTTGTGCTTTGGGGTTCATATCCAAAGAATAGTTGCCCAGACCAATGTCAAGAAGCTTTCCTCTATGTTTTCTTCTAATAGTTTTATATTATAGTTTCAGTTCTTACATTTAATTCTAATCCATTTTGGGTTGATTTTCAAGTTATCCAATTTCATTCTTCTGCATGTGTATAGCCAGTTTTCCCAGTATTATTTATTGAAGAAATTGTCTTTTTCCTGTTGTATGTTCTTGGAACCTTTGCCAAAGATGAATTGACTGGAAATGTGTAGATTTATTTCTGGATTCTATTCTGTTTCATTGGTCTATATGTTTGTTTTTATACCAGTACCATGCTATGTTTTTTTTTTTTTCTGAATTTATTTATTAAATCTATTAGTCTCTTGGCAGAATCTTTGGGATTTTCTAAAAATAAGATCATATCATTATCAAAGAGTGATAATTTTACCTCTTCTGCCCCCATTTGGATACCCTTGATTTCCTTCTATTGTCTTCTCTAATTGCTTTGGCTAGGACTTCTAGCACTATGTTGAATAGAAGTGGTGAGGACAACCTTGTCTGGTTCCAGTTTGGAGCAAGAATGCTTTCCTTTTTTCCCCATTCAAGATGATGTTGGCTGTGGTTTTGTTGTATATGGTTTTTGTAATTGTGAGGTAAGTCCCATCTTTGCCTATTTTGTTAAGCGTTCTTATCATAAAAGGCTGCTGAATTTTGTCATGTGCTTTTTCTGCATCTATTGAGAGGATCATATAGTCTTTGTTTTTACTTCTATTTTTGTGGTGAATTATATTTATAGATTTGTATATGTTGAACCATCCCTGCATCTCTGGGATGAAGCCCACTTGGTCATGATGGATTATCATTTTGGTGAGCAGCTGAATTTGATTTGCTAGGATTTTATTGAGAATTTTTGCATCTATATTCATTAGGAATATTGGTCTGTAGTATTCTTTTTATTATTTTCTGATTTTTATTTTATTTATTTATTTTTTCACTGTTAGGTTCAACTTTATTTATTTATTTTTTCTTTTTTTGTTGCATCCTTTCCTGGCTTTGGTATCAGGGTGATGCTGGCTTTATAAAACATGTTGGAGAGAATTACTTCTTTTTGAATCTTGTGGAATAATTTCTGTAGAATAGGCACCAGTTCTTCTGTGTAGGTCTGGTAAAATTCAGGTGCGAAATCATCTGGTCCAGGACCTTTTTTTTAGGAATATTTTTTTTATTGCTGATTCAATTTCAGTACTTGATATTGGTCTGTTCATGAATTCTCTTTCTTCCCAATTGAGCTTTGGAAGGCTATGTGTTTCTAAGAATTTATCCATTTCCTCCATGTTTTCAAGTTTATGTGCATAGAGATTTTTATAGTGTTCATACATAACATTTTATACTTCTGTTGTGTCAGTTGTAATTTCTCCTTTTTCATTCCTGACTGAGTTTATTAGAGTCTTTTCTTTTCTGCTTCTCATTAATCTAGTGAGAGGCTTGGAAATTTTGTTTATCTTTTCAAAGAACCAACTTTTTGTCATTAATTATTAGTTTAGTTCTTTTGTTATTGATTTCATTTGGTTCTGCTCTGATCTTGGTTATTTCTTTCCTTCTGCTAGGTTTGGGATTGGTTTGCTCATCCTTTTCCAGTTCTTTGAGGCGATTCATTAGATTGTTGAATTATGATCTTTCAGTCCTTTGGATGTAGGCATTTATAGCTATGAATTTTCCTCTCAGGACTGCGTTAGCTGTGTCCCAAAGATTTTGATAACTTGTATTTCCTTTATCATTTAGTTCAAAGAATCTTTTGATTTCCATCTTAATTTCCTCCTTGATCTGACTACTATTCAGCAGTAGTTTGTGTAGGTTCCATGACTTTGGGTAGAGATGAGTGTTTTTGTTAGAGCTGATTTCTCATTTTATTTCAGTTTGGTTTGAGAAGATGCATAGTATAATTTCTGTTTCTTTATATTGCTTGAGACATGTTTTGTGGCCTTGGATGTGGTCAGTCTTAGAGAATGTCCCATGAGCTGATGAAAAGAATGTATATTCAGTGGTTTTGGGGTAAGATGTCTGTTAGGCTCATTTGTTCTAGAGTTCTGTTTAATTTCTTTGTTTATTTTCCATTTGGTGGATCTGTCCTGTTCTGTCAAAAGGGTTTCAAAGTCCCCAGCTATAATGATGCTGCTGTTTATCATTTTGTTTAGATCAAGTAGCATTTGCTTTATGAATCTGGGTGCACATGTGTTAGACTTTAGATGTGAAAATGAAAGTAAGGGTATTGTAACTTACAGTACAATTGACCTTTGAACAACACAGGTTCGAAATGTGTGAGTCCACTTACTGCAGATTTTTTTCAAAGTTACACCTACTATGCCTGCTTCTCTTGCCTCCCATTCCACCGCCTCCACCTCTTCTGTCTCTGCCACTCCTAGATAGCAAGACCATTCCCTCCTCTATCTCTTCCTCCTCAGCCTATTCAGTGTGAAGATGACAAGGATGAAGACCTTTATGATCCACTTTCCTTAATGAATAGTAAATATATTTTTCTCTTCCTTATGATTTTTATAATATTTTTCCTCTAGCTTAATTTATTATAAGAATACAGTATATAGCACATATTATATATAGAATATGTGTTCCCTGTTTATCAGTAAGGCTGCCAGTCAACAGTAGGCTATTAGTAGGTAAGTTTTCGGGGATAAAATGTTCTACATGGATTTTTAACTGTGTGGGGTGTTGGTGCTCCTAAACTCCACATTGCTCAAGGGTTAACTGTATTTCTATTGGGCAGAATTAATTATAAATTTATAAAGAGAATTAAATGTCAATTACATGCCTTTTAATTGGTAGTTAATATCCTAAATAAATGAATGAGAAATGTTTTATAGGGAATTTATAAGGAATGTTTATAGGCAATTTTAAAAAATCAAGGTAAGTATATTTTCTTGATTTTGCCACATAATGGTTATAAAACATAGTTTATTTTCCCTAAGAAAATTATAGTGTTTAGTGATGTTATAATTGCAAATTTCTCAACCTGGAATTATAATGTTAAATACAACCATATTTAAGTTTTTGAGGTAAAAGTGCTGCACTCTAGTATCCATATAATATATTTGTGCATATATATCCTTTTCATTCATTTTAAAGGGATAAAGCTAATTTATATAGCTCAGAGAAACCATGAATTCAAATCCAGTTGCCAAACTCAAGAAAGTAAAAGATATGTGTGTACATTTTATTCATAATTATGTGATGTGCATACATTGGTATGATTTAAACATAAAACAAACATATTTTCTTCATTAAAGAATGCATTGATGTTGTACAGTGTTATTTCATATTTTAAACAATGGCATTCTGAATTGAAATTTTCTTCTTACTCTCTTGAATTTCCTTTTACTTGAAGGAAAAATAACATTCATTCTATAGAGATTGAGGTCACTTTCAGTTTTCATAGATGAAGATATTAATAACATTTTCTTTAAGATATCTGTTGGAGTTTAGCTAAGAACTTCCTAAATAACTAATGGAAAAGGACCAAAGAGTGAAATAAATGTTTTGAAATACTTCTTCAGATTAGGGTTGCTGGACATTCTACCTATGGTAGCTGGTTTGTTGTTGGCAACCATACTCTTCTGCCTGACTACCACTCAGAGCACAGGAAACCAATCTGGGTAGTCTGGGTTTGTGTTAGCCCATCTGTTTTGGAAGTTTCGTGGATGTGCATTCCTGCAAGCAACACATTCCAGCTCTTAAGCTAGTGCTCAAATTGCTTAGCTTGCTCCCTTAGTCGTGTGTCTCCAGCCAGTTGGCCTGGAAGTGTCTAGGAAAGCCTATGAGGACTGCTACTGACCTTAGAGCATGGAGCAGTTTATGGTGTCCACCTAAAAAGGGAAGATAATAGAAATCTGGCCGTCCAGAAGCAACCTTGCACAGCTGCCTCCCATCAGAGTTGTAGTCACCCAATCCTGCTGGAGGATTTGCTGCTATAGACAGTTAGGCAGGTTATTGGATCAACATTTTCTGACTTGTAGTCCTGCCATGTGCTCCAAGTTTTGCCTCATTTAGCTAGAGTTAACCAGAGATCTTTTTTTCCTGGGTGTTCCACTAATCTTTGAACCCTGGGGGCATGGACTTTGGAAGCATCCTGTCAATTGCAGTGGTTTTTCTTCTGTGTTCTTAAGCCAAAATAATTGTTATGTAGAGCCATAGCCCCAAAAGGGGGGAGGGTGGAGGTACAGTACAGTGCTTAAAAATCCTGTACCATCTTTGGAGGTAGACCAATGTGGATTTGAGCTCTAGTTTCATCATCTACAAACTGTATGACTAGTTTTCTCATGTGTACAATGGGTAAAATAATATCTTCCTCACAGGTTGTAAAAAGGTTTAAGCTAGCTAATGCATATAAAGGGTTTAAAGTAGTACTTGGCAAAGAGTAAATATTTCTTTAGTTTTAAGCCTCATTGATGTCTCGGTGGGCTTGGTGAAACATTGAAAAAAAGAAAGAAAAATCAAATTTAGACAAATGATATTAACTGTATGGGATACATATCACTTTTTATCCAGGTCATTGATTCATCAGAATAGTTTATTTCAGATGACATTAATCCTAATATAAAAGTTCCAGTTTTTGAAATCTTGCTATTATATCCTTTATTTGAACAATAACCATTTAGTAAATTCCTAATATATCTTCAGATAGGTGTTAGGAGGCACATGAAAGAAGCAGAAAACTTTATTCCTGTCCTAGAAGAGATTGTAATCTTTTTTTAACACTGTATGGAAAGCTAGGTAGCTTAATTCTAGCATTCTTTTGGTCTTAGAATTTGTAACAATACATTGATATTACACTGGGTTTGAGATATCATACTTTCCTTGGTATTTTAATCTTATTAAAACACCAGAGGAATACCAGTGGAATACAGAGGTTCCACTGATGCCCTACCAATAATCTACACACACCTACTACTTGGGGATATCACTGTGGTTTATTCTGCAGTAAAAAGCACTAAAGTACCTTCTGGTATATCAGCATATTTCCTGTTTCTAATAAAACATTCTTCCTAGTGACAATCTCTTAATTTTTTTTCTTGTTGTATTTCTAAAGCTGTAACAGGTGTTTTCTGATGGATAGGTTTGATGATGGAGTATGACAAAATAAAGTTTTTAAAAAAGTGGCTAGTGCATAATGTTAGGAGCAGGAAGAAAAGGAGACAATATCTTTAGATATTTCTTTTGTTCTGATAAAATTACTCAATTTTTATAAACTCTGATTTCCAGGCTTTGTTCTTGTTGTTGTTGTGACTACAGTTTAGTTGGAAGATGATAGCCAAGCTTTTCAGTAATGAATGAATCAAGGTGAGAATTACCAGACCAATGATGGCTGAGTTTCCCACACCAATGAGAAATTTGAAGCAATGGTGAAGAAACTTCACCTGAAGATTTTAGAGAGGTTGTTAACTGACAGTGAGGTTTTCTAGTCTAGCTTGAGTTTGGCCATACAGAGATTTCCATTTCCATTTCCAAACGCCTCACCATGATTTGAGCTGGATAGACTGGTCTGAGAAGAGGTAAGGTTTGCTATTATTCATATGATTCTATCCCCCACCCCAAATTGAGCAAATTACTGAATTATGTATAAATATGTATATAACCAATAGCTATAGCACAATCCAAGAATCATTTTCTTGAAATACCTGGATAATAACAATAGTAATTGTCTGTGTTTATATGGAGCTTCTAAATTTTCCTAATGCTCTCCACCTACCTCATCTTATTTGTAAATCACTTTCATTTGATAATGAAAACAAAAAACTATGGGAAATGGAGGCACAGAGAGATTAAGGGACTTGCTTCAGGCCACACAGCACGTCAATGAATAACCTAATTATTTTAGCTGCAGGTACAGCTCTCTTTGCATTATATAACCCAGCCTAATACAATCTAATAGCCAGGTCAGCTATGTCAGTTAAGCTCCTGTGAGAATATGCCTGATACGTACATTATTTAGTAGTAAACTTTTAAAACTTGAACTACTCTCTCAATTAGTCTTTTGCTTGGCTGGTGAAAGAGTAACAATGGAGTCAGCTTGCCAGCCATGTGGAACATGATGGTGGCAAATCACATTTCACATTGCTGGACTTTTTACAATATACTTAATCTTCATCTGCTGTAGATCCCTTTTTGAGAAATGGTAATGTGAAAAATATACTAGCAGAACACAAAACATCTGTTAGAACATTTTTTTCCTAAACAAGTGATGTTTAGAAAGAATTTTTTAAGATAAGAAACAGATAGCATGCCAGTAACAAGTTATAGAAGCTGAAAAAGAGATAATTACAAGTTAGCTTCTGAGGCATGGTTGTTTTTGTATACTTAGGCTTCTAGATGACCCTTGCATAAAGTGTATCCCAACTTGATCTAACTTGACTGTGGCTTTTAATGCCATATACAAAGAAAAGTTTAGGTTAAGAATGAATGATTGTAACTTACAAATGGTATAATGGGGAAACACACAGAGCTGACATACTGAAGTGTTTTCTATTATTTATACTAAACAGTTATAGAAATTATATAGATGTAGGATATAATGACTGTAAATTATATACCTTCTATAATAGTCTTTATTCAGCAACCTTTATCCTCAACTGTGAATAGATTCTTTTGCAGAAGTGGGATGGGAGTAGGAAAAAGAACCAAAAAGTTCAGATAGTCTTGAATTAGACAGTATTGGTATAACGACTATCCTCTTTATTTTGAGGAAATATATATTCTTTTCCCTTTGTACTGATACAGGATATTTTCATGCTTTACTTTCTGTTAGCCATCATTTATGATAATATAGCTTCTATTTTAAGCAATTGAACACCAAATTTTTTTAACCTCACTTAATTCCTTTCTATGAATAACAGCGTAGCAAACTGGTGGATGCTTGGTGACAACTGGGATGTGGGGAGCAGCTATCATTTCCTAAAAATAAACCAAGGGCACCTTATTATGACTCCTGAATATTGTTTGACCTTTGAAATTGTGAAAGAACAGTTACAAACATGTAAGAGGAGAACAAAAATATTTTATGATCTTTTGCATTCCTTTTGGAAATAGGCAAATTTGTATATTCCTTGTTCTAGGGGATTAGTAAACAGTTATTCTAAAATAACTCTTAAGTAAAAAGTAGATGTTCAAGTTTTCAGGCCTCCTTTATATACAGATAGAAGGAGAGCTATTGATAAATTTGAACCCAAATTCTTTCTTTTTTTTTCCTAATCATGAATCTGCATTGTCCATGAATAAATTTATGATGCAAAATCAGAAGACTTATGTCTATGTTTTTAGCTAAGTATTTCTGACATAGGGAGTTAACTGTAGTTAGCAAATATCTAGTAAATTTAGGCTTTGCAGATATAACCCAAGTCAGTATAGGCCAAGATAAAAAAAAAATACAAACAAAAACAGCCATTCAAATAAATAAAAAAGCACACACTTAGCTTTAACTAACTTAAAATTCTAGAGTTCTTTTACCTGATTTTCTCAGTTCTTTTTACAGAATCAAAATAAGCCTTTTGCTACTCTCATTACAGACTGCTTAAAGAAGATGGTGAAAGTAGGAAGATTTTAAGTAAAATATTTTGCATATTCAAAAAGGGATGTTCAAAATAAAAAACATTCATGGCTCATGATAATTCCCTAAGACGACCATGGGTATGTTTTCATTCAGCCAGTATGATCATCAAAGAAGCCTAGATTTTAATGAGATAGGTATCTCAGAGATCAAATGATTGACAGAAACAGTCTCCTTTCATCATGTGTCAGGCTTCAAAATCCAAATGGCTCCTGCACTTTTCTGTAGTTTAAAGATGTACAAACATTGCATGGAAAGTGCTTTCATTATCCATTGTATTATGCCACTTACAGGGCAAGGCATTATTTATGCCATTTGCTAAAATGCTTGGAACATGTTTAGTGTATGTAAAAAATGTAAAATAATCTGAAGATAATAGTCATCATTTTAACAAAGATTGATAATTTATCATTTCCTATCAGTATTATTTAATTTAATTTTTTAGGAAATTGAGGGACAAGTAATAGAGGAAAGAAAGATTTCAGACTAGATGATATATCATTGTGAGTGGACTATAGAAATATTGTAGTAAAAGAAAGGCCTGGCCTATCCTTGGATGTAGAGTAGTGTTATCTCTAAAGATAATTCTCTCTCTGTGCCAAAAGCATTTCTTTATTTTTATTTTTTAAATTTATTTTAATTTTAATTTTTTTATTTCATCATATTAGGGGAGTACAAATGTTTAGGTTACATATATTGCCTTTGCCCCACCTGAGTCAGAGATTCAAGCATGTCCATCCCCAGATGGTGCACACTGCACCCGTTAGGTATGTATATACTCATCACCTAGTCCCCCTTCCCATCTGCCCGACACCCGATGAATGTTATTATTATATGTGCACTTAAGTGTTGATCAGTTATACCAATTTGATGGTGAGTACATGTGGTGCTTGTTTTTCCATTCTTGGGGTATTCCACTTAGTAGAATGGGCTCCATCTTTAGCCAGGATAATACAAGAGGTGCTCAATCACCGTTTTTTGTGGCTGAGTAGAACTCCATGGTACACATATACCATATTTTATTAATCCACTCATGTATTGATGGGCACTTGGGCTATTTCCACATCTTTGCAATTGTGAATTGTGTTGCTATAAACATTCTAGTATAGATGTCTTTTTTATAGAATGTCTTTTTTTTCTTTAGGTAGATGCCCCGTAATGGGATTGCTGGATCAAATGCTGGTAGGACTACAAACTAGTATAACCTCTGTGGAAAGTAATATGGAAATACCCCAAAAGCGTTTCCAGAGGGACTTTTTTGGTGCTTGCTTATGGGTTTTTGAAATGGAGATAAGAGAGATCTTAGTTTTGGCCTAGCTATGCCAGCTGTGTGATTATGTATAAACATATTACTAATACACTCTGGACTTTGATTTTTTCTCACCTTTAAAATTAGGATTGGGATTTCTATGGCCATTCCCAACTTTATAATTCTAGGATTCTATAAGAAAATAAAGCCGGGCGCGGTGGCTCACGCCTGTAATCCTAGCTCTCTGGGAGGCCGAGACGGGCGGATTGCTCAAGGTCAGGAGTTCAAAACCAGCCTGAGCAAGAGCCAGACCCCGTCTCTACTATAAATAGAAAGAAATTAATTGGCCAACTGATATGTATATAAAAAATTAGCCGGGCATGGTGGCGCATGCCTGTAGTCCCAGCTCCTCGGGAGGCTGAGGCAGAAGGATCGCTCGAGCCCAGGAGTGTGAGGTTGCTGTGAGCTAGGCTGACGCCACGGCACTCACTCTAGCCTGGACAACAAAGCGAGATTCTGTCTCAAAAAAAAAAAAAAAAAGAAAGAAAATAAAGAGGGGAAAACTATATGGTAATCATAATCAGATTTTGAGAAATTTTCCCCCTTAACCTACCCATGAAATAATCTTTTGGAAATAATTATCTTTAGGTTTTCAAAGTCCTATCTATAAATATTTGTGAGGAGGAGGGAACATCTATTAAGCATTTATAAATGTTAGATGTCACTTTCTCCAGGAAGGTTTTCCTGAACGCCTACTTTCTGTACACCTTTTAAAATAGTTATTCATTTCCTTCTTTATGTTCCTTCTGTATCTTTTGCATGCTATTATTATTATTGTATTATACCTATTTATATAGCCATTATCTCTATTGGATTTTTAGTTCCTTGAGCATAGAACCATATTTTAGTGTCTTATTAGTCCCAGTCATTACATAGTCTCTGGTATATAAAAAGTAATTAATAGTATCCTGTTATACTGTTATACTATTATAATAAATATTTGTTCATATATGTTATTTTACTATTATAATAAATACTATTATAATAAATATTTGTTTATATATATATTATTTTACTGAACCTATGTAATAATCCTATCTCTAAGAAAACAAAACCCAAAGGAACAAAAGACATTCCATAAAAAATAAAATCTTCACTAGAATGTTTATAGTAGTACAATTCACAATCACAAAGATATGGAAACAACTCAAGTGCCCATCAATAAATGAGTGGATTAATAAAATGTGGTATATGTGTACCGTGGAGTTCTATTCAGCCACAAAAAACAGTAGTGATTTAGCACCTCTTGTATTATCCTGGCTAGAGATGGAGCCCATTCTACTAAGTGAAGTATCCCAAGAATGGAAAAATAAGCACCATATGTACTCACTATCAAACTGGTATTAACTGATCCATCCTTATGTGCACATATAGTAGTATCATTCATCAAGTGTCGGGCATGTGGGAGAGGGGAGGTGGAGATGGGCATATACACACCTGATGGGTACAGTGTGCTCCTTCTGGGGGATGGACGTGCTTGAAACTCTGACTTGGATGGGACAAAGGCAATATATGTAACCTAAACATTTGTAGCCCCCTAATATGATGAAATAAAAAAAATTTTTAGAAAAAGAAAACAAAACTCAGAATACAAACATAACTTCCTTATGTCACACTGCTAATAAATGGTAAAACAAAAATCTACTTTGGCTCTGTTTCTAAATGTGAGTTCTTTCTACCTACTCAAGCCACCTTACACATAGAGTAATGGGAAGGCCAGTAGGACTTACATAAAGTCATAATTTGATTCTTAGTTTGGTAATCATGGGGGGAAATTTGCCCAAATTCAATGTTGTTGAACAATGTACATATTTTATTTCTTTGGTTATGGCCAATATACTTATTTTCCCTAGGGAAACAAAGTAGATTTGGATACTTATTTTGCATTTTTAAAGTTTGAATACTACTGATCTTTGCTTTTTTTCTTTTTTTAATCATTTCATCCAAAATCAGGGTTGTTAGAGACAATGGGAAAACAAGAATTCACTTGCCGCTCTTCTCAGTCTGGGCTCCACAATGGTTTCCATAACTCTCTTTTCTCTTTTTCCCTTGACTGCTTGTTTTCATTGCCTGTTTTGTTATCTTCACAGGCTATCAGTGTTCCTAGAGAAAGTCACAATATCCCTCTCTCTCAATCTACCATAGATTCTTACTTTAATGCTAGCTGGACCTCATTGCTATTTGGAGCAGCAGTCCTCACAGCACTTTTTTCCCAAATCTTTGGTAGTTTTCTCAAGCTTCTTACTCTACATTCATCTTCTTTCATTCCTTTCATCTTCATCTCCAATTTTGGGGATAGATCTGAAATTATTATATGATGGTAATTTGAGCTTTTCTATTCTTCACCTTAATATTTCTGTCATTCTCATGTCTTCTTCTTGCCTCCTAAATGGTGGTGTTTCTCAAAACGTGTCTTCCCCTGTCTTCTCTTAATTTGCTCTTCTGCAATCTCCTGTGTCCCATGATTTAAACTATCACCTCTGTTGGTACGAATTTCAAATTTACATCCAGCTGTGACCTCTTCTTACCAATTCCATCCTCCTCTTTAAAATGCCATTTGGAAATCTATATTTAGCTGCATTTTACTCACTTCAAACTCAGAATATAATAATTATCCTGATTCTAAATCATCATTTCCTCACTTCTTTTTTTTTTCTGATAAAAAATGAGAGTTCTTCCTGCATGGTTACTAGACTCATCCCCTAGAGCATAATTCAGATTCTGCATTTAACCTTTCTTCAGTTTTCTCATCTTAGAGTGTTGTGGGTATTTGGATTGTGGGGATTAAAATATAAACTTATATGTGTTTAGGCCAAAGTTGGTGCCTGGTGCTTGGTAGGCATTCATTGTTAGACTTCCCCCTATTTAAATACCTCCACTGGCACTGTATTGTATATGAAATAAGTTAGTTGCTTCTCACCTTGACATGTAGGGGCTCATCAAATTATCCTATGAAAATGCTTCACTTTTTCCTATTTTGGTCATCCTTTTTTTCTCTTTATCTGAATGTCAGCCTTTTATCATCTCTACCAATTGCAATTTTGCCAGCTGAAATTCTAACCACCTTTCATGGCTCACTTTAAATTATTTCTCTTTCATGGAAGGCTCCCTGGTACTCACAATTAGATATTAATTCTCCCTCTTACTTCTCAACCTTATCTCCACAATTTATCAAATTCTGCCTTGAATTATAGGTATAGCTAGCTGTAGATGACAGCTTTCTGTTAGAGTTTTTCATTCATTTTTCTTTTTTACTTTTTTATTTTTATTTTTTCTTCCATTATTCATCTAGAAGCAAGTTTTCTATTCATTTTGAAGGCTAGCTTATTATTAAATATTTTTATAAACTTCACAGTGCTAATAGGGTGCTTTCTCTGTAATAGACCCTCAGAAATATTTATTGAATAACTTAATAGATAATCAGTGTTTTGTTTATACATTCAGATTCTGAAGTGCTTCAGAGGGAAGAACTGGTTGTGAAATATGATAGAGTTATGGGTCATGACATTGTACAAACATGCTAAAACTACATTTGATTAGATCATGTGTTGTCTGGAGGAGAAGGCATATATGGTTTGTTCACTTATGTGGCATTAGGAGAATGGCACCAGGCCTAGACTAAACATTTTCATAATCTTTCATTGACCTTCCTGGAGATAAACTGCTCAGTCTTTGCCATCTCTAATTATTGTAATTTTGTACTTAGAACACATGTGTTATATGGAAATCTCCCTTGCCTACACTATTCCTCCATGCCCTGCTGGCAAGCACTGTAGGTAGTTGTTGAGGTTCCATTTTACAAAGGCTGTAGTTAAACCCAAAGGCATTTGAAGAGAATTCATAGGTTTCTGGGTTGGGGATGGGGCTATCTAGTTAAAGTGAAGGGGGGATTAATGCAGTTAAAATATTTTATTCATGAAAACAAATTTAATTTTAGCCACTAAAACCCTTAACAAAATAGGCATAGATGGGACATTCCTTAAAATTATTAAGGCCATACATGATAAACCCACAGCCAATATCATATTGAATGGGGAAAATTGAAAGCATTCCTACTTAGAACAGGAATCAGACAAGGGTGCCCTCTATTATCACCACTGCTATTCAACATAGTGCTGGAAGTCCTTGCCAGAGCAATCAGATAAGAGAGGGGAATTAAGGGTGTCCGAATGGGGGCAGAAGAGGTCAAACTCTCACTCTTTGCTGATGATATGCTATTATATCTAGAAAATACCAAGGATTCAACCAAGAGACTCCTGGAATTGATAAACGAATTCAGTAAAGTCTCAGGATACAAAATTAATGCACACAAATCAGTGGCATCTGTGGGGCGCGGTGGCAACGCCATTCCTAGATGGCGCCCGCTTCCTGGTCACACCCTACTGTGCGTCTGACAAACAAATGTTCAGCGCATGTGCAAAGCCTTGCCTCCTCTCCGGTTCTGTGTTGACCAATCAGGTTATGTCCCGTGTACTTACTGTCTATATAAGCAGCCGCCGAGAACGCCTCGGCGTCTTCCGCATGTAACCAGCTAAGCAATCCCCATTAAAGCGCGGTCAGAAGAACTCCAATTGCCGTATCTTCCTTGCTGGCGAGGGGGCGCGACAGGCATCCATACAAGGCAATAACAGTCAAGCTGAAAATCAGATCAAAGATGCAATACCTTTCATAATAGCATCAAAGAAAATTAAGTATTTAGGAATATATTTAATGAAGGAGTTGAGAGATATGTGTAGGGAGAACTATGAAACACTGAGAAAAGAAATGTAGAAGATGTATACAGATGAAAATTGCTACCATGCTCATGGATTGGTAAAATCAATGTTAAAATGTCCATTCTACCTAAAGTGATCTACAGAATTAATGCAATCCCTGTCAAAATTCCACCACTGTTCTTTATAGATTTAGAAAAAATAGAAGATCTTGTATGGCCAAAGAAATCTTAAGCAAAAAGAAAAAATTGGGAGGCATAAGTCTGCCAGACTTCAATCTGTACTATAAGGCTATAGCAACCAAACAGCATGGTATTAGCACAAGAACAGAGATATAGACCTTTGGAATAGGATGGAGACCCCAGATATAAAAACATCCTCATATTGTCATCTAATCTTTGACAAAGCAGACAAAAGTATACATTGGGGAAAAGAATCTTTATTCAATAAATGGTACTGGGAAAATTGGATATCCACATACAGAAGATTGAAACTGGATTCCCACCTCTCACTTCTCACAAAAATCAACTCATGATGGATAACAGACTTAAACATAAGGCATGAAACCTTAAGAATTCTGGAAGAAAATGCTGGGAAGACTCTTTTAGACATTGGCCTAGGTAAAGAATTTATGAAAAAGACGTCCAAAGCAATCATAGCAGCAACAAAAATAAACAAATGGGACCTGATCAAATTAAAAAGCTTCTGCACAGCCAAGGAAACTATCATTAGAGTGAATAAACAACCTATAGAATGAGAGAAAATATTTGCTTTCTATACATCTGATAAAGGGCTGATAAGAATCTATATAGAACTTAAGAAAATAAGAAAAAAAATCCAACAACCCCATCAATAAATTGGCAAAGGACATGAATAGAAACTTTTCAAAAGAAGACAGACTAATGGCCAGCAAACATATAAAAAAGTGCTTAACATTTCTAATCATTAGGGAAATGCAAATCAAAACTACAATGAGATATCACCTAACTCCAGTGAGAATGGCCTCTATCAAAAAGTCCCCAAACAACAAATGCTGGCATGGATGTGGAGAGATAGTAACAGACTTACACTGCTGGCGGGACTGCAAATTAGTACAACCCCCATGGAAAGTAATTTGTAGATACCTCAAAGAGCTAAAAGTAGAAATACCATGGCCGGGTGCTGTGGCTCACGCCTGTAATCCTAGCTCTTGGGAGGCCGAGGCGGGCGGATTGCTCAAGGTCAGGAGTTCGAAACCAGCCTGAGCAAGAGCGAGACCCCGTCTCTACTATAAATAGAAAGAAATTAATTGGCCAACTGATATATATATAAAAAATTAGCCGGGCATGGTGGCGCATGCCTGTAGTCCCAGCTACCCGGGAGGCTGAGGCAGAAGGATCACTCGAGCCCAGGAGTTTGAGGTTGCTGTGAGCTAGGCTGACGCCACGGCACTCACTCTAGCCTGGGCAACAAAGCGAGACTCTGTCTCAAAAAAAAAAAAAAAAGTAGAAATACCATTTGATCCAGCAATCCCACTACTAGGCATCTATCCAAAGGAAAAAAAAAAAACATTCTATAATAGAGACATCTGCATTTGAATGTTTATAGCAGCACAATTCACAATTGAAAAGATGTGGAAACAACCCAAGCATCCATCAATACATGAGTGGATTAATAAAATGTGGTATATGTATACCATGGAATACTACTCAACTCCAACAACAAACAACAAAAAACAATGGCGAACTAGCACCTTTTATATTATCCTAGATAGATCTTTAGCCCAGCCTTGTAAGTGAGATATCCTAAGAATGAAAAAACAAGCACCACATGTACTCACCATCAAATTTGTACTAACCGATTAACACTAAGGTGCTCACATGGTAGTAATACTCATCAGGTGCCAGTCAGGTGGGAAGGTGGGGGTTTGTGTCTGGGGTAAACCCATACCTAATGGAAGTGGAGCACACTGTATGGGGGAAGGACACACTTGTCTTTGCTTGGGCAAGGCAAATGCATTACATATATCCAAGATGTTAGTACCCCCATAACATCCTGAATTAATAAAAAAAAGAAAACAAATTTAAAAACATCAATAAACTCCTTAACATAACACCATATAACAGGACAAGAAGAGGAGGGTATGGGGATAGGGATGCAAAGCATATGAAGAGATAAAAAACTGAGATATCCAGAAACCTCTATACCCTGATTATAATTTCTCAACTCCTAATCTGCCTTTTATGTATAGAGGATCCTATATGGCCATAAGCTTCCTTATAAGATTTAATCTAATGATATAATATTTCCTCATAAGATTCTTATATATCATGAGATTCCTAGAGCCCTTAATACAAAATTGAAATGTTCTTGGTTAGGAGGAAAATTTGATATAATAAAAAGAATGTTGGCTTTGGCATCAGGGAACTAGATGTACATTCTGGCTCTTGTGTTGCTGTGTTAACTTAGATTAGTCACTCCAGTGCCTTACTTTCTATTTGTAAAATGAAGCTATTAATACTCTGCTCATGTGGTTGTTAAGATGATTAATTGAGAATAATGCTATTAAACAATCCCTAAATTGTAAAGTGTTTTGTCAGTAATCACTCAATGTAGGGGCTATGATGACTTCTGAAACCAGAAGAATGCTTGAAGCCTTTAATTCTCATCTTGCTCTTGCTTTTTTCTCTGCCTTGACCTCTTATCTGCTCTTTTGATGCTACAAGTCCTAATTATAAATGACCTCACTTTATAGAGAGGCCTCCCTTGACCATTATATTAGTTTGCTAGGGCTGCTATAACAGACCAGGTGGCTTAAACAACAGAAATTTAGTTTTTCACAGTTGTAGAGGATAGAAGTCTGAGATCAAGGCAACATTGGTTTCTTCTGAGGTCCTCTGTCTTTGGCTGGCAGTTGGCATGTAGGTAGTCATCTTCTTCAAGTGTCTTCACATGAACCTCTTTAGGTCTGTGTTCTAATCTCCTCTTCTTATAGGACTTATTAGTCCTATTAGTCCTTCTTATAGGACTTATTAGTCCTATTGGATCAGGGCCCTACTCATATCATCTTAATTTACCTTACATCTTAAAAGGACCTATCTTCAAATAAAATCACATTCTTAGGAACTGAAGGTTAGGACTTCAACATAAGAATTTTGGGGAGGACCCTCAGCCCATATCAACTACTTCAAAGAAAACAATTTCCTCAATATTCTTTATCTCATTTTTTATTCCTTTTATAGTACTTATTTGAAATTATTTTATTTGTTTACTCCCTTTGCCTGACTTTTTTGCTTGAATGTAAACTTCGTAAAGGCAGAGACTAGATCTTAGTACTTTTGTATTCTCACCCTCTGGCAAAGTGTGTTGTACATAAAAAGTACATGGTTTTGTTACTTATTATCCATGTGACTTTGGGCAAATTATTTACATAATTTTTTCCTCAGTTTATTTAGTACAGATCTTAAGAGCATTCTTTTCCTATTATAATGATGATTTTTTCTGTGCTTAGAAAACTGTCTGACACATGGAAAATGTTCAATAAATATTAGCCATTATTCTTACTTCTCCACACATTTGTTGAAAAAAATCAATGAATTAGGCTAGGCACAGTGGCTCATGACTGTAATCCCAGCATTTTGGAATTCGAGGTGGGAGGATTGCGTGAGGGCAGGAGTTTGAGAACAGCTTGAACAACATTGCTAGAACCTGCCTCAATCAAAAATATAAAACTTAGCTGGGCATGATGATGCATGGAAGCTGAGGCAGGAGGATTGCTTGAGCCCACAAGTTTGAAGTTGCAGTGAGCTATGATTATGCCATTGCACTCCAGCCTGGGTGGCAACAGAGCAAGACCTGGTCTCCACAAAACAAAACAAAGCAAAACAAAACAAAACAAAACAAAACAAAACAAAAGAATGAATTAATCAAGTGCTTTCATTTTAGTACTTAAATATTTCTTAATTGATTCTTATACATCAATATATCACAAGGTAGATATTTTTTGGCTTTTAGAATGCCATATTCTTCACTGAACACATAAACGACCAGAAACGCTTTTGGTACTGAAAGATTTGTGATCCTAACTGCATCTTCACAGTGACTTCTCTCCAGTTGCTTTCACTGCATACATCAGGTCTTTTTGGTGGACGTGTCTTCTGTGTATTTGCATTAATTATGTTTTTTTGTGTGTGCATATCTATAATTTTTTATTAAGAATTAACTGGAAATAGAAAAACAAGCAATATCTACAAGAAAGAATAATTCTGGAATCCAGGAGAACTAGAGGTCAAAAGCCTAGCTCCAGCAGAAGGAGATATGAGTTCACGAAAGTTGGGATCCAGAGAGCTGTTGAGCAAGGAGCCAAAGGAACTGATTCAGGAGCTTGATCTACCTGAGGCAGAGCCTGAAGTGCGCAAGACAAAAGCTACTTCCTTTTTGCATGTCTAGCCTGTTCTATGGACATATGTAACTGGAACCTCAGAGAGCCTATGGACTTCTCAATAGGATTTGAATCAGGAATGTCTATATACTTGTATATCCACACTCCGATTGATGTGTCTAGACTGGAAGACCTTAAAATCATCTAATCAGTTCAGGGATGTATTCTATTTACATTAGGGCTCTATAATTCTCTACTTATTTATGGAGGGTCCCATGCCAATCTTTATTCTTATAGGAAAACAAATAAACTTATTTCGTAGAAGATTTTCTGAAATATGCAAAAAGACATTATTTTTATAAGCATTCAAGAAGTAATGAATTAGAATAATGGCCAAATGTGTAGAGCATTTACAATGTGTCAGGCACAGTGGTGAGCACTTTAGATCTGTTTTCACACTTAATTATCACACATCTGTGAGATAGGTAATATAGCATTTCAATTTAAAGAGAAAGAAACTTAGAAATTAAGTTGGCCAAAGTAACACAGTTTATAAATGGAAGAACAGAATAGAAACGAACATTCTGTGTCCCTTCTGGCTAGCATTTATGAGTATTTATGTTCCCAGTGCTGCATGTGCTAAATGGTATATGAAGGTTATAGCATTAAATCCTGACAACAGTTTTTTTTTTTTGTGGTAGATACTATAATTCCTAATTTTACAGTGTGGATACTGAGGCTTAGAGAGACTTGCCCAGGGGTTTTACTTTGGGAGAGAGAATCATAAGCAGGCGTTCCAGGCCTTTGAGTGAAAGCAGCAAAGGCAAGGATTTTGTCTTATTGTCACAACCCTACTTATAACAATGTATTTTTTATATTTGCAGTCCAGATGTAGTTTAAAAAACACACATTGAAGTTACCATAAATAGAAGGAGGAGGGGTTTCTGGATTAAGTAGTGGTAAATATCATACAGTTTTATTCAGTGTGAAGCACAGAGGCCTCTAAACAGGAATATTTCCAACACTAATGCAGCATCTGTGCCTCTGAAACCAAATCTTTTTAACAATGTACAGTTCCTTATTTGGACAGTGCTGGCACTAAACACCAAGACAGGAATGATTCTTGGCAACACCTTTTTGAGAGGAATATGATGGCAAGAAAAAAAAAGTGCATATGTAAAACAGAGATTTGGCAAAGGGACCATCCAACTCTTGACATCCCTGCAAATTTACCCTTATTAAAAATAAAAGTTGAGGCATACAGCTTTCCCCTTCATTTCTCCTAGGATAATCCACAATTCCCCTGTTGAATAGAAAATGCTAAAATATCAACATCCCTATGAATCACTCCCTTACCCCAATAAACTCTGAAATTCAAACTCAAAATTCTATAGTTACAGGCCCACCGCAAGTGTGTTTCTTTTAACACATGACAATATCCATGCACACCAATGTTGCATATTAGTTCTCTCCAGAGGTTGCAAATAATCTTACACAATATATGATATATGTGGCTTTTTTTTTATATAACTGCAGAAGTAGACAAAAAGCTTTGGAAAAAAGTATCTGCTTTTTCCCTCCTTCATGAACTCTTTATTCTGATTATTAGACCTAAGATAAGTAAAACCCAAGCATGTTTGCTCTTAATTAAAGCCCTTTTTTATGGTGTACCCAGAGGCACCACTTAAGAGTGTGCAAACCACATGAGATGAATAGTAAATACTCTGGTTTACTCCCCCAAAGATTATCTATGCATTTTTGTTTTGAGAAATTGAAGTTGGAAACTTGAGCAAGAATGCTTAACACTTGAGAGAAAGTTAGTATATGTCAGTTATTATCATGTATTTGTGTCTCCATGTTAGAAAGAAACTGCCATATGGAGTAGGATTGGGGGAAGGAAAGGAGAGTGTTTTTACCTACAAAGAAATAAAGGTATGACACTCTTCTCTGAATTTCCGTAGCACTCTCTCCCTTCTTCTAACTTTCTTGTTATCAAAGCACATGGCTTATGTTCCTAAGAAGACCATAAGTTCCTAGTCATATTTTTGTTGTGTGAATAAATTAAAATAGAAAAATGATAGTACCCATTCCAGAACATAGGACACCTGAACAGATTCTTATAAAACTTGAAAACAAAGGATTTACTTTGCTTTCATAGGAACAAATGAAGGAAAAAAGCTGCTTGTCTAGATTTAGTTTCAAGAACAAACACAAATAAAATCTTTTAGCATTAGAATTCTACATTCCATATCCAGTTTAATCTCTTATTTTTATAATTATCTAACTTTGGGTTTTTAATCATTCTGATTTTTAGTTTTCTTATCTGTATTAATACACTTTTAGGTATTATGCGAAGTTCTTCATACATTATCCCTTTTAATCTTCACAGTAATGACATAAAACAGATATTATTTCCTATTATACCAATGAGGAAAAAGGTATAGAGAGGTTAGGCATCTTGCCTAACTTGATACAAGTAAAAGAGTTAGCATCAGACTCATGTCATTTTAACACAAATGCCCAAATATTTAACCCCAGTGGTTGTAAGGATTGACTAAGAAATGATGTATTAATTCAATAAATTATTTATAAATGCTTGTACTATGTGACATGTACTGTTCTATGCATTTAAGCTATAGCAAGGAATAATAGACAAAATCCACATACTTGTGAAACTTATATTACAATGAGGAAAATAGATAATAAAGAAATTCAATATTCCAGGTAGTGATGACTGCTATGAAGGTGATTTGTCCAGATAATCTGACCAAAAAAGAATTTCACGGGAAGAAGAGGAAGATAAGGAAAGGGCAGTTGACTGTGGCAAGTGTTGCTGCTAGGACGAATAAAATGAGGATTGGATTTGGCAATGAGGATGTCATTGGTAATCTTGATAAAATCAGTTTTCAAAGAGGTGATGGGAAGAAAACCTCATTAGTGTGGTTTCAAGAAAGAATGAAAGAGAAGTGGGGACAGTGAGTATATGTAGGATTTTGAAGATTTTTGTTGTAATGGAGAGCATAAAAATTGGATGATAGCTAGAGGGAAATGTGCACAAGAGAGTTACTTTTCAAGATGAAACATTTTATAGCAAATTTGAAACTGAAAGGATCATTCCAGTGGAGGGAACAAGATGAATGGGAAAGAGAGGAAACCATTTTTATTATTCTGTTAATTTATTATTATTGCTACTAATTATAACAGTTAATGTACAATGAGAATTGATATTTAAGATTCATATCCAAAACCCTTCAAATGAATCAATTATACAAGCCGTCTGAGCTTGTTTGAATCCATCCTTCTTGAGAAGGCTTTCCAGGTATTCAAAGGGAATTGAGCGCTGTGATCTAAGTCTTTGGTCACTGCAGCCATATCAGCACTAGAGGGTGCCTCAAGCCTAATAACTCCAACTCTTGCAGCCTCCTGGTGGTTCTGCCTTGGTGAACTTGGGTAAGATATGGGAGAATTCCCTGGATTACCAGGAAAAGTCTCTCACTCTCCATGCTGGGCTGCCAGAGTTGGGGAAGGAGTATGGTGGGTATTTCCTCATGGCCACCACAGCTAGGACTGTGCCAGGTCACTTCTGAAGCCAATACTATCTCACCCGAAGTCCATGATGACTACTGCCTGGCTACCTCTGATGTTTATTGAAAGCCTAAGTCCTTTTCAGTCAGCAAGTGGTGAATTCTGCCAGAACTGGGTCCTTCCCTTCAAGGCAACAGGTTTCTTTCTGGCACAGGGTGGGTCTAGCAATGCTGTCCAGGAACTAAGGCTTGGAATCAGGGGCTTCAGGAGTCTGCTTGGTACTTCATTTTATTGTGGCTGGGCTGGTATCCAAGTTTCAAGACAAAATCCTTTTTACTTTTCTCTTTCCATTTCCCAAGTAGAAGAACTCTCTCCTCAATTTGCAGTGCTTGGAGTGGAGTTGGGGGAGGGATGACACAGGTACTTGCTTGGCTACTACCACTGGTGTCTCATTGGGTCACATGCACCCCAAGTCTGATGGCTCTAAGCCAGCACAGCTGTAGGTTTTCTCTAAAGACTGGAGTCTTTGTGGCCTGACTGCCTTACAAATTTATTATGGGCCCCAGGCCACTTTCTTCAGCCACTGTTTGGATTAGCTGGAACTCAGAGTTCTACTGCTGGCATGGAGGAGTCCACTCTGGCTAGGCTGGTTTAAATGCTCCCTCCATGGGCTCTTGCAGAATTATGCCTTGTGGTGTGTTCCCCAGTGACAGGGCAGCCCTGAGTTTCAATTCAAGGTCCCATAATCACTTCACTGTCCCTTCCCCAGGTGCACAGATTCTCACTCAGTGTACTAGCACAGCACTGTTGAGGGATGGAGGAAGGGAGAATTAGGCAATGCAAGACTGTCTTTCCTGCCCTTTTCAGTGCCTCTTTCCTTGACACAATGTTAAAACTAGGTACTGTGATCCCTCACCTGATTTTTTGTTCTTCTGAAATTGCTTTCTTGCATGGATAGTTGTTGAATTTGTTGTTCTTGTGGGAGAATGATCGCTGGAGAGTTCTATTAGGCCATCTTGCTCCACCCACCTCTGCCTATATATTTTTGATTAACATTTTACTCCCAAGTCTTAGCACACTGACTGGGCCACAGTAGGCAATCAATGAATATTTAATTAATAGGCTGGATTCTGCGGCTTGGGGCTGCACTCTTGACATATTAGATTCTGAATCTAGATGATATATTTTTTTAAAGAGTGGGTAATATACTGGATACTCGAAGTTGTGACTGTGACTCCAAATTCTGAATCTGAGAAGTCTAAGTATACCCAATGCTATGATCTAAATGTTTGTGTACCCCTAAAATTCATATGTTAAAATCCTAACCCCCAATGTGATGATATTAGGAAGTAGAGCCTTTAAGAGGTGATTAAACCATGAGACCCATCCTACAAGAAATGCTAACAGAAGTTCTTCAATCTGAAAGAAGTGTTAACAAAATTGTTAAAGAGGAAAAAGATGTTGGTGAAAAATAAGAAATCTTCTGAAGGTATATAATTCACTAGTAACAGTAAGTACACAAATGCAGAATACTTAAAACACAGATGGCAGTGTATAAACCACTAATATCTAGAGTAGGAAGACTAAAAGACAAATCTATCACAAATAATAACTACAACAACTTTTTAAGAGATACATAATATAAAAATATATAAATGAAAACAATAAAAAATGAAAAATCATGGGGGAGGATGGAATTAAAGTGTAGTTTCTCTTAGAGTTCTCTTTGCTTGTTTATTTGTATTTTTTAAGCAGAGTTAAGTTGACATCTGTTTGAAATAATTGGTTATAAAATATTTTTTTGCAAGCCTCATGGTAACCTCAAATTAAAAATCCTGCAACCAATACACAAAAAATGAAAAAAGTAAAACACATTACCAGAGAAAATAATTTTTACACAAAGGAAGACAGAAGAAGGAAGAAAGAGAGGGCCACAATAAAACCATAAATCAAATAACAACATGCCAGTAGTAAGTCCTTACGTATCAATAATAACATTGAATGCACATGGACAAAACTCTCCAATCAAAAGAGATAGAGTGGCTGAATGGATTAAAAAACAAGACCCAACCCTATTTTGACTCCAAGAAACCCACTTCATCTATAAAGATACACATTGACTGAAAATAAATGGATGGAAAAAGATATCCCATGCAAATGGAAACCAAAAAAGAGCAGGAGTAGCTATACTTAGATAAAATAGATGTCAAGACAAAAATTGTAAAAAGAGATAAATAAGGTCATTATGTAATTACAAAGTGGTCAATTCAGCAGGAGGATATAACAATTGTATGTATATATGCACCCTGCATTGGAGCACCCAGATACATAAACCAAATATTATCAGAACTAAAGAGAGAGATAGATTCCAATATGATAATATATGGAGAACTCAACAACTAACTTTCAGCATTGGACAGATCATTCAGGCAGAAAATCAACACAGAAACATTGGACTTAATCTGCACTATAGACCAAATGGTCCTAATAAATATTTACAGAATGTTTCATCCAACAGCTGTAGAATACACATTCTTCTCCTCAGCTCATGGCCTATTCTCAAGGATAGACCATATGTTAGGCTACAAAACAAGTCTTAAAAATTTAAAAAAAAACCCAAAATCATAGGAAGTATTTTTTCTGACCACATGGAATAAAACTAAAAATCAATAACATGAGGAAAACTGGAAACTATATAAACACATGGAAATTAAACAATATACTCTTGAATGACCAATGGATTAATGAAGAGATTAAGAAGGAAATTTTAAAAATTCTCAAAACAAATGAAAATGAAAATACAACATACCAAAACCTATGGGATACAGTAAAAGCAGTATTAAGAGGAAAATTTATAGTAATAAGTGCCTACATCAAAAAAGTAGAAAAGCTTCAAGTAAACAACTTAACCATGCATGATAAAGAACTAGAAAAAGAAGAACAAACAAAACCCAAAATTAGAAGAAAAGAAATAATATAGATCAGAACAGATATGAATGAAATTGAAACAACAACAACAAAAAAAAACATTCAAAAGATCAGTGAAATGAAAAGTTGGTTTTTTTGAAAAGATAAACAAAATTGACAAAATTTTAAGCCAGACTAAGAAAAAAAGAGAGAAGACTGAAATAAAGTCAGAGATGAGAAAGGAGGAATTACAGCTGATATTACAGAAATTCAAAGGAACATTAGCAACTACTATGAGCAACTTTATGCAAATAAATTGGAAGATCTATAATAAAGGGATAGATTTCTAGACACATAAATGCTATCAAGATTGAACCAGAAAGAATTCCAAAACCTGAATAAAACAATAACAGGTAACAAGATAGAAGCAATAATAACAGATTTTTCCATCAAAGAAAAGCTCAGGACTCAATGGCTTCACTGCTGAATTCTACCAAATATTCAAAGAAGAAATAACACCAATCCTACTTAAACTATTCCAAAAAATCAAAAAGGAGAGAATACTCACAAATTTATTCTATGAAGTCTGTATCACCCTGACACCCAAGACAAAACAATAAAAAGAAAACTATATGCCAATATCTCAATGAACATGATGCAAAAATCCTCCAGAAAATACTAGCAAACTGAATTCAACAACACATTAAAAAGATTGTTCATCATAGTCAAGTGGGATTTATTCATGGGATGAAAGTATGATTCAACATATGCAAGTCAATCAATGTGATACATCATATCAACAGAACAAAGGACAAAAACCAAATGATCATTTCAATTGATGCTGAAAAAGCATTCAATAAAATTTAAGATCCTTTCACAATAAAAACTCTAAAAAAACTGGGTATAGAAGGAACATACCTCAGCACAATAAAAGCCATATATGATAGACCCATAGCTAGTCTCATACTGAATGGGAAAAACTGAAAGCTTTTCCTCTAAGATTTTGAACAAGACAAGGACTCCTACTTTTACCACTCTTATTCAACATACTACTGGAATTTCTAGGTAGAGCAATCAGATAAGAGAAAGAAATAAAGGTTATCCAAATTGAAAAGGAAGAAGTCAAATTATTCTTGTTTGTAGATGATATGATCTTATATATAGAAAAACCTAAAGACTCCACAAAAAAACCTATTGGAACTCATAAACAAATTAAGGAAAGTTGCAGGATACAAAATCAACATACAAAAATCTGTACATTTCTATATGCCAACAGCAAACATTCTGAAACAGAAACCAAGAAAGTGATTCTAGTTACAATAGCTACAAATAAAATACCTAGGAATAAACTTAACCAAAGAAGTGAAATAATATTTCTACAATGAAAACTATGAAACATTGACAAAAGAAAGTAAAGAGGACATATGAGAGAAGGAGAGATAGTCCATGCTCATGGATTGGATGAATCAATATCGTTAAATTGTCCATACTACCCAGAACAATCTGTAGATTCAATGCAATCCTCATCAAAATACCAAGGACATTCTTCACATAAATATAAAAAAATAATCCTAAAATTTATATGAAACCACAAAAGACCAAGAATAGCCAAAGACATCCCGAGAAAAAAGAACAAACTAGAGAAGTTGCATTACCTCACTTCAATTTATATATTACAGAGCTATAGTAACTAAAACAGCATGCTATTGGCACAGAAACAGATACATAACCAATGGAACAGAGTAGGGAACCCAGAAATAAATCCACATATCTCTAGTAAACTTATTTTTGACAAAGTTGCCAAGAATATATGTTGGGAAAAGGTCAATCTCTTCAATAAATGATGCTGGGAAAACTGAATATCTATATGCAGAAGAATGAAACTAGAGCATTATCTTTTGCTGTATATAAAAATTAAATAAAAATGAATTAAAGAGTTAAAATTAAGAGTTGAAACTATCAAACTACTAAATGAAAACATTGGAGAAATACTTCAGGACATTGGTCTAAGCAATGATTTCTTGAGTAATAACCCCAAAGCGCAGGCAACCAAAGCAAAAATTGTACAAATGGGATAACATCAAGCTGAAAAACTTTGACACACAAAAGGAAATAATCAACAAAGTGAAGAGACAACCCACAGAATGGGAGAAAATATTTGTAAACTACCCATCTAACAAGGGATTAATAACTGGAATATATAAGGAGCTCAAGCAACTCAATCAGTAAAAATAAAACAATTTGATTAAAAATGGGACAAAAGGTATGAATAGAAATTTCTCAATAGAAGACATATGGATGACCAACAGGTATATGAAAAATATCATCAGCTCAATATCATCAGTCATCAGAGAAATGCAAATCAAAACTACAACTTGAGATCATCTCACCCCAGTTAAAATGGCTTTTATCAAAAAGACAGGCAATAACGAATGCTGGCAAGGATATGGAGAAAGGGGAACCCTCAAACACTGTTGGTGGGAATGTAAATTAGTGCAAAAACTATGGAGAACAGTATGGAGGTTCCTCAAAAAACTAAAACTATAACTACCATGTGACCCAGCAATTCCACTGGTAGATATTCAAATGAAAGAAAATCAATGTATGCAAAAGATATCTGTACTCTCATGTTTATTGCAGCACTATTCACAATAGCCAAGATATGGAATCAACCTATGCGTCTATCAATGGAAGAATGGATAAAGAAAATATGGTACATATATGTGATGGAATATTATTCAGCCATGAAACAATGAAATCTTGTCATTTGCACCAACGTAGATGGAACTGGAGAACACTATACTAAGTGAAATAAGCCCCAGCACAAAAAGACAAACCTTGTATGTTCTCACTCATAGGTTGGAGCTAAATGTTAAAACAATAGATTTTATGGAGAGAGGGAGTAGAATGATAGTTACTAGAAGCTGGGAAGTGTAGCAGGAGGGGGCAATAAAGTGGATATGGTTAGTAGGTGCAAAAATATAGTTAGATAGATAGAATGAACAATATCTCATAGCACAACAAAGTGACTATAGTTAATAATAAGTTATGGTATACTTTTAAATAACTTAAAAGAGTGGAATTGGAATGTTCCTAACACAAAGAAATGATAAATGCCTGAGGTGATGGATACCCAATTACCATGATTTGGTTAATATACAGTGTAGCTGGTATCAAAACATCACATGTACCCTATAAATATGCACAACTAGTATGTACCCAAAAATAATTAAAAATAAATTTAAAATAAAAAAGAAGCACCAAAAGACAAAGGCAAGCAACAAGGCAGCTGCACTATAGTATTCATTGCCCTTATTATAGCGGGCACAGGGTAGCACAGGGTTGGAACACCAAGCCCACACTTGGGAATTTGGGAAGCCCCTTCTTTGAGGAAAGGAAGGAGTAAGACTTATCCAAATGAGGATGTGCAGATCCCAGAAGCTAGATGCAGCATGGCACATTTAGGTAACTACAAATAATTAGGTAGGACTAGAGCATAGACTATAACAGGTACAGTGTAAGAAATGGGGGTTGGTAGGAAGGCAGAAAGGACAGGTAGGAGGCTGCTGTATTAATTCAAGTGAAAGATGATGGTGTCTCGAACTAAGGTAATAACAGTGGGGATGGAAAGAAGTGATAAATTTGAAAGATATTCAAGGATGTAGAACAAAAGTATGTGTTTGATTTTATGTTAGGGGTATGGGAGGGGGAATTCGTAACATGTATGTGCCTATGTTTCTGACTTTGGCAATTGAGTGTATGGTTGTGGCTATTAGGGGGAAATGTTTTAAAAAAAGGAATCTTGGGAAGACTTCACTTCCTACTTGGTAGTCTGGTTGGTTATCCATCCTAGTATTCCAGCCAGGTATCCTAGTGAACTAGCTTCCCCCTTCAACTCAGGTTATTGCAAATTCCTGATATCTCATCTGTCTCCTTGAGGGCAAGAACTCTACCCCTAGAAACAAACCCACAGTTAGCACCTCTGTTGGCTGGAAATATTTTAGATATGGACAGAATTCCTTGGATCACAGTTCTAATGAACAGGACACCTAGTGTAAATCCCTGCCTAGAACTCCTTCTGCAATGCTCAGTCTAACAAAGGTAGCCCTAGTACTGACAGTTGTGTCATGCTTGAGGTCTCTCTGATCTTTGACATTACTTTGATCTATGTCTTCACTCAGTCACCTTTTATTACCAGGCCCAGCTCCAATAATAATTTTTCTCCTGTCATGGTGACCCAACAACCCTGCAGTCTTGTCCTACACTGGGCTGAATGACACGTCTGTGGATATTGGGACATGGAAGCTTATGCAGCTCCCAGAATCTACTTTGCCAGCTTTAACCCTGCCTTTGACAGGTGAATTAAAATTGAATGTCACTGGAGCTGCAGGAGGGGCGTAGTGTCCTATTATTTCCCTTTCTCCCTCTCCCAGAGAGCACATTGCTGAGGGTGGGCAATCTGTTAAGTACCAGTCACTTTCTCCTTCTTAAGCTATGATTTGAAGCTAGTTCGTGGTCCTGAAAACTTAAAACAAAGAGGAACCCAACCAAAGAGCAACCTAATGATAATTAGATGGCTCTCAAACCATTAGGTTGCCTCTTAAAATTCTTACCTGTGGTGAGTACACAACGTTCTACACCTTCACTCCATGTGCAGCCTCTCACTAGGCATTTATAACCAATTACTTTATGTACAGATTTATTAGAGTGGTTGAGTTAATATGCCTCATTAAAACCTCATGGAGATAAGTAACTCAGGAATCCCTGCTGGGGATCTTCTGGTTAGGTTTTTGCTGCTGACAGGCAATCGAAAGTCGACTAACCAGCACATTTGACAAGGTTAGATATAATTCAGAAGTTTCAAAACTGCACAGGAACTTTATGAAGGCCTCATGGGCTGCCATGGTGGGGAATCATACCTTTTTCTAAGAAAAAGGGCATATAGGGAGGTGTTTTGGGGAGGGGGGACATTCAAAGAGAAATGTCCTGTGGTCATTTACCTGTATGTAACTATGTGGTACTGGGAATTCTTCCCAGCCACCCCATTTTCATCTCCTTCTTTGAGCAAAAGTTGGAAGTCATAGGTAGAGACATGGCCTCCAGATAAGAAAGCATGAGTAGCTGGTAGGGACAGGGATGTTAATGTTTTCTTGTTGTTTTTCAGAAATAATGGGTCTGAGCATTGGAGATACCCTGAATATGCCTGCGCATGGGGCTGTGCTAGCTCCTCCAGAGTGGATAAGCATAGTGAAGAAGCTGAGAAGTATCAGAGAAAGAGCTGTAACTTTTTAGAGGCCAGTAAACTCCCTAAACAGGTGTTAGAGGAGCCAGCTAGATTTTGATGGGAAAAGGGAGGCTTCTAAACAGTGGTGCTATCCCTTTGTTAGCAGAAGATGGGTCCTGGCCGGGCCTGCTGGTTGCCACAGGTAACTTCTGATATGATGTGTGCTAGAATAGTCTCAGTCTTCAAGTAGCCAGCATGGCACCACCCACAGGGCACAGCCCATGAGGTGGAAGGTTGTAACCTGTGATGGAAGTGGTTCCAAGCAACTTCTTCAGGATGTGCAGAGACCGTTTATCATCTACTCTGTGCTTGGTGAAGAGTTCAACCTAGAGATTCTGGAGAGAGAAAAGGGGTACTCATATTGGGAAGGGTTATAAGAAGTGACACAGTCTGGCTCTAAGTAGTTATTGGAGGAAATAATTATTGAGCATAGGCATATACACACATATTTCCTATATAATAGTTTTGTTGAGAAGTTACTCTCAGGAATATTACATATAACTTGCCATTTTATGTTCACAGTGATCTTATAAGGTAAGTATTACCCTAATTATATAGAAGAGATACAAATGACAGGTACAAAAAGACAAAATAGCTCGATATCCAAAAATATGTGCTCTTAACTGTTTTTTTTTCCTATCTCCTCATTCTAAGTAGTTAATGCTAGTAACTAAGGACTTTCTTAATGTTATCAATTTGATGAGGAAATTGTAGTAGTATTTTAGTTGACCTATTAGACTCAGGTTATTTATTGTAAACAGGCTGAGAGCTCAAGGTGAAGAGAGTAAGACTAAGTAAAACATAAGTGCCTTGCCTCCTCTATGTGTAACGGGGAATTAAAGCTGTTTTTTTAATGAGATCAGTGAAATAATGCATGCGAAAGTGCCAAATACAGTGCCTGGAACATAGTAGAAATTCAAAAATCGTTAGTTTACTTTATTATTCATCCTAGAACCATATAATCCAATCTTTAATTAGACAGAGACTCAAAAGAGAATTGTATAATCTAAAGAATATTTCAGATTTTCTTCAAAATGGAAAAACTTTCTATTTAAATATATGTTTAAAAAGATTTTTAAACTTTCTTTTTCTCTCTCTCTCTTTCTAAAATCTCAAAATTTAGGCCTAGACATTTTACCTACAAGCTATTTGTGTCCTCACACCCTTCTTTATATTAAGACCAGAAGCAGAGGATAGGGATGAATTAGGTGTGGGTGAATCCAGCTGTACTTTGGAGTTCACTGATCACCTCAGATGATTTTTCAAATGTTTTGCGTTCGCTAAAATACAAAACAGGTTTCACTCATGCTTTTACTCTTAAGTTTGGAGCATGTGCAATTTAAGGGAAATTTAATCCATATGTTTCTGATTCGTTTACACTTAAATAGTCAAAATATTGTTTTTAATAGTTATTTGATGCCCAAGTAGCCTTTTGAACCTTTAAAGTAAGATTTTAGAAGTCTGCATTTCTCTTGAAAACAGGAAATCGTGTCTTTCCAAGGAGGTAAACTAATTTATACATTTGAAAATTCAGGTTCAGTTGAAAACACCCAAAACCACAGGTTTCTAATGGCCTGTCTGCTTGGCAAATGAGCACTCAGCTTTAGACTAAATGCTATTTGCATGCACTTACTTTTCACTGTATATTTGGAATGCACATCTATTTCAGCTGATATTGGACTGTTTTGAGGGGTAGATTTTGAGTCCTGAAGCTTGGAGTCTACCTGGTTTTTAATTTTGTATCATTATTTTTATTTTCAGCTCTCTTAATAGGTAAACTAACATGGCTACTTATTTTTCCAGATATTTCATGCATGATGAACTTTTTGTGCTTTTTCTTTTTTTTTTTTCTTTCTTTTCTTCACCGATTATCTTATATTTTCTTTCAATAAACGAAAAGTACCTGATCTCTAGTAAAACTATGCAGGACTTCAGTTGAGATGTGAACATTATATCTCACCTGTATGCCCAGAGAATGAGTAAAATCTTGGGAGACTTAAAGGAAATTAAGCAACACACTTTGTTAAAAAAAAAAAAAAAATCAAGAGGGTTACAGGAAAAAAGGAGTTTCAATATTTTTACTTACTTCAAAATTTGTTTTAAAGGGCAAAAACATTTGCTTAGAGAAACTCAGGAGTGTAGTTGCATGACCCCTCTCTCCTTTTTGTTTACACTACTGCAGCTACCCTGCCTTCTATGCTGTTCCCCGAAACACAGCCAGAGTGCTCCCTGCTCAGAGCCCTTAACTTTTTGTTCATTCTGCTTGGAACATTTATCTCTTAGGTCTCTACAAACTTCTTCACTTCATTCATATCTCTGCTCAAAAGATACTTTATCAGAAAGGCCTTCCCTGACCACCCCATAAAAACATACCTCCTTCGTTCACTCATCTTCATCTGTTTGTATCCTTACCCTGCTTTATTTTTCTTCATGGCACTAAATGAAACTCTCTTTCTCTTTTTATATATCTGTTTATTATCTGTCTCCACAAACTAGAATGTAATCTTTATGAGAGCATGTATCCTTTTAGCTCATTTAGCACTTAGAAAAGTATCTAATGTTTAGTAGATTTGCAGTAAATATTTTTTAATGAATGAATGAGTGAGTGCAGTTTTTGGCTTACCTGTATGTATTATCATATGGCCATTTCTACTTCAAAGCATTTATAAATGTTTATTATTATTAACCTGCATGTAGATTGCTGACATATGCTTAGTCATTTATTAGCTATGTGAACTTGAATACGCCACTAAACCTGTATGTGCCTCACGTTTATCACTTATAAAATGGAGATTAATAATAGTACCGAATTCATAGGGCTTTTGTGAGAACTGAAAAAATATACATAAAACCCTTGATACAGAGCCTGGCAGAGAGTAAGTCTTTAGTAAATGGTGGCAAAAAATTCATTAAATAATAAACTTTGGAGAAGGGATATGTAGTGTATATGAACTATTCTGGGAATACAGAGTTGTACTTTCTTCCTCCAAGGGGTTCACAGCTATTAATAGTTTTAGAAATGCTTTGACAGAGGCTTACCTGGAGTAATATTGAAATCCTGTTGAAGGGCATTTAGACTTGGTAGGTCAGGCAAGGCTTGAACTGTGTCATCTGGGACAAATAGAAATTATCAGTTAAGAGGAAAGGGTTGAACTAAGCGGTGAGCCAGCCAGAGGGAACAGCATGTAAAAAGGCAGGGAAGCATGACATAGTCTGATCTGGGTCATGTAGTTGTTTTAGTCCATTCTGGTTGGTATAACAAAATACCATGGACTGAGTAGCTTATAAACAACAGAAATTTGTTTCTTATAGTTCTGGAGGCTGGGAAGTCCAAGATCAAGGAGCTGGCAAATTTGGTTTCTGATGAGGGCCCTTCTTGCTGTGTCCTCACATGATAGAAGGGGAGAGTCTGTCCTCTGGGGTCCCTTTAATAAGGACACTGATACCATTATGAGGGCTCTGTCCTCATGACCTAATCACCTACCTCCAAATACCATCACCTTAGGGATTATATTTCAACATATGAATTTGAGGGGGACGCAAACATTCAGACCATAGCAGTAATGTAGTAAACACTGAGGAGTGGTTTACTACAGCTGGATCACGGGCTATGGTAAAATGTTAGGCATTTTTCCTGAGGGTGGTCGAAAATTATTGAAAAATTCTAAGTAGAGGAATGGTGTTACCAGATTTGGGCTATAAGTCAGCAATTAGAGATTTATAAGAACATCCAAAAATCAAGTGAAGTTTGTTGAAGTTCAAACTACAGGAGGTGGAAGTCCTCTGTCCTTCACAGTCTCTCTGTGAATTTGGTGGAAGAGCAGGGAAGAGAAGGTGGTTATTGGATTTCCTAGGTCTTTCTGACTCAAAGTTTCTGCTTCTGTTGAATTATTTCACCTTTTGGATCCTCTCCTTGTTTTGCACATATTCTTAATCTTTACCTTGTGTAAATGGTGTGGAATTTAGCTCCTTTATTCCTCTTTGTTTCTCTCCTCATTCAGGAAACAACCACTTCAAATTTATTCTATTTTATCATTTAGAATACTTGTGGGAAGAGAAAAGAATACTTTTCATCTCCCACCAAAACAAAGTCCCTGTGGTGGAAGTGTGGGTAATGAATGAATTAAAGAGGATCAAGGTGAGAAGCAAGTAGCCCAAGTAGAGACTGTTATCAAGGAGCAAAATGCTGAGGGCTTGAAGTAAGGCAGTGACAGTGACAGTAGGAATGGTGAGGAAGAATATATTTGGGGTATATATTTGTGAAATTGAATCCTTGAGACTAGATCTAGTGATGAAATAAACTTAGAGCCGTACAGGAGAATGTGTGGAAAGGATTGGTAATAGATACAGTCTTTTGTTTGTAACTCAGAATTTCATTTGGGATAAGAAAACAGGTGACACTATTCAAGATACAGAAAGAAAATGCATATTTTGGGAGAAAATTTTTGAGTTCAGTTTTTGGCAAGTTTGGTTTGGAATACTAAATGGAGATGTTACTAAAGTACTTAGGTGTGTATATCTGGACTTTAGAAGAATGATCCGGACTGGAGAAACTAGGTTTTTGATTTAGGGGCTATGCTCAAGTGTAAATCCAGGAAACCCAGCTACAGTGTCTTCACCAAACAGGAAGTTATTGTTATTTTTTTTTTTAACATAACAAGAAGCACAGAATTAGGCAGTCCAAGATTAGTGTGGTGGTTCCAAGATTTACTAGTGTTTTAAGCTCCCTGCTTTATCATCTTTGTGTCTTGGCTTTCCTAGAAGATGAGTCTGAGATAGAAATTCAGATCATGAGATTCATTAAGGGAGTGTTCAGGAAAAACTTGAAGGGAGAGTGTAAGGCAGGACGGGGGTGGGGGGCAGTCTCTGACCAACTAACTAAATACTTAAAAGGGGTCTATTCATAAACCAATAAGGAGTGTGTCATAGACCAAGGGTTGTGAGCAATCAAATTCTATGAACAAGGAAAATCAAAAGAATGGATGAAGAGAGGAAGGAGCTCAAAGAAAAAAAGGCTCTTCTTTCAAGCAGCTTAACTTTGAAAGGAAAAAGAAGGGGATGAGAAAGACATTTCTCCCATTTGGGAAGATGAGTTAAACATAGGAACAATATGTTGTTTTCTTCTTTGCAGCCTTATACTGTTTAATGAGAAGTTCTTCTAAATTTTCATTGTTTAAATATTAGAGCTTTTTAAGACAATGTGCTAAAGAGAAAGATCTAGTAGAGAGTGAAGATTGAAAACTTAAAAATGAGAGGAATTGGTTGGAGTTAGAAGGGAATCCAGAGTACAGATGAAAAGATTACCTTTGGATACAGGGAAGGGTATCTTTTTACTGCTCTAAGAAGGAAGGATAAAAAAACACTGGGTTTACAGATAAATTCACAATGGTGAGAAGCTGACTGCATTTAAATTTATTTTCTCAGCAAAACACAGAAAAGGTCATCTGTTGAGCACGTGTGTGTAAAGTAGGAGGTTTCAGTGATGGTAGGATGGAGAAAGAGATGTGGAAGGCTGAAGAGTGGTGAAAGTTTGGAATAGCTACTGAGAGGAAAGGAGAGATATCTGATTACAACTGCCTAGAAATATTGCCTGGCAGCATTTCAGGCCCAGCTGAGGTTGAAGATCATGAATTTGTAGTAGTAAGCAACCCTGGTGTGTGTTTTTCTCCAGCAATGCTTTATAGTTGAGGCTAGTATCAGGTGGATAAGTAGGGCTATTGAATCAAGAGGAATTACACATGTTGATTCATATTCTAATTCAGGTTGTTAACTACTTTTCAGTTGTAGATCACAAAGAGAGTAAGGATACACGTGAATGTCTACACCTGCATTTGTGCTGAGGAATGTTACATTATGGTTTGATTTGGTTTAGAAATCAACCAATAGATATCTCAACTTTCCCTTTGGTTATTTGGTGTTGAAGCTGTTATTAATTTTGGCTTAGAGACTAAATGAGGTCACAGAGATAGATGAATATTTAAAGGTAAGTTGAAAGGACGAAAAAAGAGAGCCTACTTTCTGAAAGTTAATTTGGGATATGTTTGTGTCTACCTGATATTCCTATGGCCCAGAGTTTTGTAATTTACCCAGAAATTATGTGGACAGATGAATCTCTCTACAACACATCACTGTTCAGAAACCTTCAGTGGTTTCTCACTGCCTGGAGTGTATGACCACATTATCTTAGTCTGATGATTTCAAGGCTTTCCATAATTTGGCCTCAACCTACTTTTCTTTATTTTCCCACTGCTTCCTATCTTCAGAAACTATAGCTTAGTGGTTAAAAGCATGGGCTTTGCATTTGTGTTTGAACCTAGCTTTTCAGATTACCAGCGGTGTGATCTGAAGACATTTAACCTTTACAGTCCTAGTTTTCTCACTAGTAACATGGGGATACAATACCTACCTTATAAGATGATGAAGATTAAGTGAAATAATGTGCTTAGTATACTGCCTGGGGTGTATTTACAATATTTTCAGAACTTTATTTAACTAACTCAATTTACATAGTGCTTGGATATTGTTCTAAGTACTTTGTAAGCTGATTTAGTCTTTGTAACAACGTTCTGAAATGGGTAATATTATCCCAACTTTACAGATGGGAATACTGAGGAATAGGAAAGTTAATTAGCTTACCAAAAAGGTTGGAATCATTTTTCAAACCCAGAAAGTCTGTCGTCAGAGGCAATGCTTTTAATCACTAAGCCATTTTTCCTTCCAATACATGGCAACTCTTATTGTTAGTACTCTATTTACTGTTTCTTAAACATGCCATATATATTTATTTCTACCTCCTGGTTACTATTCATTTCATCTACTATCCTAGTAAAGCCCTTTTCTATCTAAATATTTTTAATTTTTTAAGACCATCTCAGTGACTGTGATGAAACTTCTATGAATCTTTCCATGATTCCTCAGTTACTAGTGATCCTTTTCTTCTCTGAATCCTTGGCACTTATTGCATACACAATTTAATTGACACTGTGTTTTGATAGTGCATGTATTGCTTTATGTTGTTATTTAAGCTATATTCATTTTTTAACTAGGTAAAAGTTGTAAATCTAGGAACAATATGTTGTTTTCTTCTTTGCAGCCTTATACTGTTTAATGAGAAGTTCTTCCAAATTTTCATCAGAGGGCCCACATTCAAGTCCCTAAACTGACACTTAAAAAACCTAGGAACCTAAGACAAATTACTTGACCTGTTTGAACCTTAGGGTTAAAGCCTCATCTGTCTTAGAGAGTTGTTGGGAGGTTAAATGAAAATTATATGTAAAAAAGTTTCAAGGTTCTATTCAAAAGTTAGATGTTTTATGCATAGCAAGCTCTTTGTAAACATATGTTAAGGAAATGTATAAGTGAATTAGTGGATACACAAAGATCGGAAAGAAATAAAAATACCTGGACACAAGCTCTACCATTTTTAATCTGTATTATCTTGAATTAGTCACGTAACCACTCTGAGCATCCCTTTCACCCATAAAGCAGAGATAAGTTAGGTTTATAGGATACATTGAATGAATTCAGGCCTTTATGGAGTTCAGCTTTGGACTGAAGTATAGGGTCACCAGGATAGAGAAGAAAGGTAATGGGAAATACGGTATAGATTTACAAGGAGTTGTGGGAGGTTATAAAACACAAACTCTTCAACTTATTTTTTTGGTCAAGCTAAGCCCTGTCTATGCCTTTAGCATATGAAGACAGGCTAAAATTCCTTAGATTCATATTTTTGACAAATATCTCAGTGACTAGCATATCTGAAGTTCCTCTCTTGGCTCCAGGGTAAAGAATTCTAGCCAATTTCTCTTCATAAAAGTACAGCTTGAACTTAAATTCCCTACCCACAATAAAAGTCTATCCAAGATTTCACATGACTGACGTGTAGCATTTTAAGATTTATCTAACCACATAACCATGGATTTCTAAATAGTATGTGAAAGTTTTGGTTCTTAGGCTTACTGTTATAAGTCCAGCCAACTTTCACATTGTTTTCCCTTCCTAATAACTCTTCCAAATAAACCATCAGGTGTTTAGTTCGTAGAGCTTGTGGCATGTGCTTTTACCTCAGGTATCTGTCACCTTTTGGTATTCCAGGTTTTCATGACCTAATCACTCTGTGGCCACTTGCTATTTCCCTTTCTGTCTTATTCTGAAGGCTAAATCACTCTTTGTTTCACTTTGGGCAATACTCAGTTTGTTGTATTCTTCTATTTAGAGTCTGCTCACGTTTTTGTTTGTTTGTTTGTTTGTTTGTTTTGGTCTCTTTCTCAGCCTTAACACAAATTCTATACCCTACATATATAGTGGGAATGACATGGTTAAAGAGAAAATATTTCAGTTGCTAATGGAAGAGTTGGGGATGATGTGGTTAAGAAAAACTTTTGAAAATAAGAGACATGAAACCACCTTGGAAGAAAAGAATTTCTAGTTGTGGGGAGAGAGTCTTCCAGGTAGCACTTAGCTCAGAAGAAATACTACTTTTATCAGGACCTGCCTGCCCTATTTCCAGCAATGGTCTATATAATTATGTATGTCCTTTGCAGGCTCATCACAGTCCACCATAGTCCAGAGAGATTTAGAGTCTCTCTCTCTACTTACAAAAAGGACCTGAAAAGAGACCATTCCAGCCTTTCAGGAGTTGTCTAAGGACCTGGAGAGTGATTAGTGTGTTAGAGGCAACTGTCTTTGCTTCAGTCACCTACTTACCTCTACTATACATGACCAGACTGTTTAATCGACCCTTCTTTTGTCTCTGATACCAGGATATTCTACTCACTTTCCCCATGCTTCTTCTATAGGAGATGAAGTCTAACCTTGAATTCTAGCCAGGAGGTTGGAGACCCGGATCTACTCATTGGGTTTCAGGTGGCCACTTACTGAATCTAATTTCTCCTTAAATTATTGAATACCCAAATTTAAATCTTAATCTCCTACTTGACATGAGAACCACTACTGCTTAGCAGTTTTAACGTTAGTGAAATGTGAGTAGAAGAGACATATACTACTTCCAGGCCTGGCCCATAAAACCTTCTATGAGGGTCTCCATTCTCCCTCATTTATGGATTTGTCTATTGCTGCGTCCTCTTTTATACATTTTGCTATACTTATTTTGAGAGTATGTAATCAGGTACATACAAATTTAGAATTTTTATATTCTAAAAGGGTGGATTGACCCTTTTATCATTGTGAAATGTACTTTTTTTTCTAAAGCTTTATTTTGCCTTAACATCTAACCTTTCTAATATTTGTATAGGTATGTCAATATTATTGTGGTTGGTATTTGCATATAATCTTTTATATATTTTTACTTTTGACCTTTCCATATGCTTACATTTACATTGTGTTTCTTATAAATAGCATTATATCTCTTGTAAGTAGCATATAGTTGTTAAGTTCTTTTTCAGGCCTGACAATCTTTGTCTTTCAATAGGAATATTCATTTATAATATGTTTAATGTAATTACTGATATATTTTGGTTGAAAAGAATCTATGAACTTATTTTTTCTCCATTTATTCCACCTTTTCTGCATTCATTTTCTTCTCTTCTCTTGACTTCTTTTGGATTAATTAATTTTTATGATTTCATTTTTACTTCTGTTATTATCATATTCTCTTCATTCTTTTAGTGATGTTCCCACAAAAACCTTTGAAGATACTGTTCCATAGCCTTCTAGCTTCCATTGTTTTTATTAAAATGTTCTATCATATGCCTTATTATTGCTCTATTTTAAAGTAATAAAGTTTTCTCCTGTCTGCCTTTAAGATTTTTGTCTTAGTGTTTAATTTTTATCAATTTTAGTAATGTAGGCTTGGATGCGGTTTTCTTTATTTATTCTGGATGGAGTTTGTATTGCTTCTTATTTTTTTAAATTTTATTTTAGTACATTTAGGGTATACAAATGGTTTTTTGTTACATAGATGAATTGTATAATGATGAAGGGTTGGCTTTTAGAGTACCCATCACCTGAATAGAGTACATTGTACATAGGTGATCCCCCTTCTGAGATTCCAATGTTCTATATTGCTTCTTGAAACTGTAATTTAGTGTCTTTCATCAATTTTGAAAAGTTCTTAAACATTAAATCTGGAAATATTGCCTTTTGCATTCTCTCTCACTCTCACTGTCTCTTCTTCTTAGACTCCAATTTCATTTATAATAAATTTTTGTACCATATCCCATCTCTTTAGTTCTCTCTCCATACTTCACACTTGATATTAATATTTTCTTATGACACATTGTTTCACTCAAATACTTTCTTCACATATGTCTAGTCTCTTTTAAGCCCATCACTGAGTTTTAAATTTCAATAATATTATTTTTTGTTCTAGAATTTTCATGTGATTTCATAATTCCTATATATCTCTTGAAATTCTCTATTTTCTACTTTGTCAATCTATTGCTTGACCATATTGCTTAATCAGTGATTTATAGCTTGTATCTAAAACTCCAATATCTAGATACCCTGTAGGTATGTTTCTATTTTCTATCTATTTGTTCCATTTTCTTTTTAGTCAAATCTTGTTTTATTTGTTTGCTTGGTTATTTTTATTTACATGCTGGGCATTTGTGCTTTAAGCTCCAAGTGATGTTTTGTTCCTGCAGAAATAATGTACTTTTACTCTGGCAGGCAATCAGACTAGGGTAAAATCACCATATTCTAGCAAAGATAGAGATGATTCAAAGCTAGGATTCAGTTCTTTTGAGGGGTCTTCTATTTCTTATGCTTTAGCATGTAGCCCTTCAGATTTCTAACCAAATGCTGGAGATTTTTAATGGCTCCACTCCTTAGAACTCCCGTTTTGTGCCCTTGAATCATTAGACTGCTGAAAGCTTTGCTTAGCTTCACAAAATCTTAGCCTCTCAGCAGCTGTGCTTTGATTTGGTGTTAGCATTCACCTCAAGGCAAAAGTGGCTCCAATATCTGGGCTCCCTTCTGGACTTCTCTCTTCTTGATTTGACCCCACAAATTCTCCTTGTCTTAATTCTATAATATTTTCTATTAGATACTTACAAATTGTTCCTTTTCTAATTGTTCTCAGGGGTAAGGTTGGCTTAAACAGCATAGTCGGCCATTGCCATAAGTGTAACTTGTTTCTGCCCAGCCATAATCCCAGTCTGTAATTCTCCTATTCAGTCCTATCTCTGAACTTTAATCTTGTATACTTATCTTGGCTTCTGTGGTTTCATCTTCACACTTTCTAAGATCTTTGGCTTGGCTTCTGTTCTTCCTATTCCTCACTGCCTTTAATGGTAATCCCAATCATCACAGGCATTTCTAGAATCTAAACACCACCACAGGCTATCTTGACTGATGCTTTCTTGTCCAAGCAAATCTCTTTTGTTTATAAAGAATAGAAGCCCATCCAAACTATCTCAAGAAAAGGAGAGTTGTTGCAAGGATAAAGATTTCATAGACATCTAATAACAGAAAATGAGAAACAAAGCTGCTTTCATATGTCTTATGATTGGAAAAAATACGTATACTTTTATCTCTGTGGATACACATTCTTTAGGACTCATTTATTTTTGCTTCTGTAATGGTGTTTAATACTTTCCTTTCTTTAGCAACTAGTATTTTCTTACTTATCTTTCACATGGCTCAACATGGCTGTTCTAGCTCTGATCATCCAATTCAAGTCTTATCACCAATTACTACAGTCCCTGTTTCTTCTTGATTCAAAGTTTTCATTGACTCATGGTTAACCAAAGAACTGGGCTTAGACCTGGTGTCCTTCCTTGTCTAATAAGCTGTGGCCATGGTGGTAGGGTCATATGGCATCTAGAATGCTTCCTCTAGCCTCTCTGACAAGGAAGTTAAATCCAGAGAAAAGGAATTTGGTGTGTGGGACAAATTGATATGTTTAGCACATTTAGACTGGGTTAACCTAGGCTGGGTTATTCCCTAGAATTCAGACATATATAAACAGAGTGGAATGTTAAAAAGGATAAAATGAGTGATAGATAATTAATCGAATTGGCCAAAGTAAAGGATATGTATAAGATCCAGGACTAGGGCAATAGCATAGTTTCCACTCTCTATAAAATATTACTTATAAATCACTATATATCTCTATATAATTAAATTAATAATTGTTAAATAATTCAATTATATTTCATCTTTAAGGGTAGGAAAATATTAAGATATCTTCTTTTGCATATTTATTGAGCTATATATGCATATAGAATTGATTTGATAAATGTATTGATCATAAATTTCATACTCTTATTAATATGATTGCTTAGTATGTTCTTATTTGAATTCAATAGAAGAAAAACTGAAGTGAAACTCCAAGCCTACTACATTCAGTTGTTCAGATTGTAATATGAATGGTGCTCCTGGAGTTGGGCAGTTTAAAAGCTACATATTGCAACTTCATGTTGCAGCCCCCTCAACTTCAAATAAATACTTCTGCTTTATAAGAAGCATTATTTTACAAATTATTCCTCCAAAGTTAAGAATGAAGATTATGGAAAATGTTTTAAATGCCATGTTTTCATATTATAAATTATGCTTGCTCATACTCTTTACCTTCTTAATTTTTGCATGTTATATTATTATTTGTTCATCGTTAAGGTTAATAACCTTTAAATCAATCTTTAGTCTTTCACCATGGTTTCTTCATTCCTGAATTCTGTATTGACTTACCTACTCATGATTGAGTGGGTCTTTTAAAGTAGCTCATGGTTGCTGTATTCTCTGAGGTTTTCATTTTTGAAAATATCTCTCTTATTAATTCCTGAAAGATATCTTAGCTAGATAAAGTATTCTTAGGTTAATACTTTCTGTCTCTCAGAACTTTATGAATCTTGCTCCAGAATTTTGTGGCAACCAATGTATAAAGAAGTCTAAAGCCAATATGACTTTTCTTTTTTTATTCTGCAGGGAATTTTTTGTTTTTTCTTTGTTTTTGAAATTTAGTAACAACTAGAGGAGATCTTTTTGTTGGTCATTGTAACTCTATCCCCACCCCCAAACAGAGAATGTCTATTGATATTAAGATTTAGGATTTCCTTTATTTCTGAGATTTTGTCTTTTATTATATCTTTGGATATATTTTGTTTTTCATTTTTGGAGTTATGTAATTCAAAATCACTTATAATATCTTTATTGCTGTCTCTGCCTGTCCTTTATACCTATTATCTTTTCTTTAATTGCTTTAATTGTTTTGGCTTTTTCCTTGGCATTTAATAGATTATGTCAAGCTTTCTCCCTATTTCAGTAATTCTATTTTGTTTCTTGCTGTCTCTAATTTATTTAGTAGTTCTTTAAAAATGCTATTTTTTCTTTACAATCCCCTATTTCATCTCATCTTTTAAGTTGATGAAGAGCTTATTTTATTCCTCTTATTTTATTATGTTCTTCTATAATACCAATGAATTTTTTCCTACCCTTTGAGTTACTTTCATTCCAAAAAAGGCTATTGATCTTCATTTTGTTATTATTATTTCTTCACCCTTATAATTTCTTCACTGTTTTATTTTTGTAGTACAATATCTATAATTGTTATATCATTTCACTTCTAAAATATAGCTTATGCTTAACATAGGCATCACTTTTGTAGACATTTTATTTGTTTTGATATACTATGAATGAATGTGGTTCTTTTCCTCTCTATGCTAAATTTTTGGTCTGAGTAATTTGTATTCCATACACTTTTCTGTAGCTTGAGGCCATATGAGGATTTCTGGAATTGGTTAGAGCTCAGCCAAAATAGTATGAAGTTTTACTGTAATATTCTGAGCTTTGCTCTCCTGAGATTTTATAAAATGTACTATATCAAAGTTCACTCTGCCTTATCAAAAACATTCCCATGGTGAGCAGATATCCTAGGCTTTGAGTAACTTATCAAATTTAATATGGAGCTCCACAGCTTTTGTTTCTATTTGATAGTACTAAACATTTTTCTAATTTCACCAGTCTTTAATCCATCCCTCCACCTGTACCTCCTGCCCTCTCCTCCCAATCACGAGAGAGAACAAAAAGAAAAAAGAGTGTAATCTCATTTTAGTTTGCTTATCTTCAAATTTGAGATAGTGAGAATTCTCAGAATTTTTCAAGTCATTAGAACTGCTTTTGCACATTCGAAACCCCCAGGTGCTAGAAAATCAGTGTATATAAAGGTTCTATGAAGATCTCCACTAAAGAAATTTTGATTTTGCTAAATCCAGCATTTCCCATATTTATACATTATTTTCTTTAGGAGAAAATATTAGTTTGGAAACTTGATTTATGAGGTCTCCTGAGCCCATACCCACTCTTGATACAGGAAGGGTCAGCACCAGTGTGTGGTATAGCAGATTAGATGCATACAATATATGGGTCCCTGAAGTATGCCAGGATGTTAGGCTTCTACTTAGTGAAGGGGAACATTGAAAAAATTGCCAGCGTGATCTTAATTCAGGGGCTATTGGACCACTGGTTTATAAACTTGTTCAGTCAAGGTAAGGGTGCCTGAGTCCCTCTCCTTCCTTCTAGAGTAGAAAGCATAGAGGGCTGGTAATGAATCAGAAAAATATTGAACATTTTGAACTTGAGTGCTTAGTCTGTTTTTTCCAAGAACGAAGCTGTGTAGGTGGGGGATGAGGGAGAAGACTACATGAGGCACAGGCCAGTGAGACATTGTGGATAGTGCCCCATGTCTGGAGATCCACTGGCATGATTTTCTGGACATTGCTGAGAGAAAGAAAAGTCAGGGAATCAGTTTAAGCTGTTTTCTAGAGAGGATGGAGGGTTGAAACTAGAGAAGTCAAATTCCAAAGGTTAAACATTCAGTCAGGAACAGAAGGTTAAGCCAAGAAGATTTAGGAATTGGATAGGTACAGAAATAGAGTGAAGAATGAAGAGCAAGTGTGGGAGGGAGGAGGTAATCAGGAGTATAAAAGGTAGTGGTGTGGCATTGGGCTGGGATTCCCAAGCGTGTTGTCCCTTGGTCGTTCGTCTACATTAGAGTCTCTGGAGCCTAGAGTATTGACTGTTAGTGAACTCTGTTTCAAGTAGCTTCACTGTCTCTGTCTAATGGAGAGGACTATCTTAGTTAATCCTTAGGTATTTAAACAATATGAGGTTTTCCAATTACTGAGTTTACCCTAGATGTAACTGTCAGTTCCATAAAATTTTTTTTCAATGGCTTGGCATAAACACAATCTATATATACATGAAGCAACTGGCACAGTTTTTTTGCCAATAGTAGATTTTTCAGTAAGTTTTTGATGAATTCAAAGTATTTGATATTCCTGAAAACTGTGACATATTCATTTCTCACTCAAATTCACACAACAGTAGTACATTTGGATGCTAATTCAATAAGACAATTACTTGTTTATGACTTATGCCACACATTGTGCCAGGGTGTGGATATAGAGAGTTGAACAAGATATAGGTTCTGCTCTCAGAGAGCTATTTTGGAACCCTAAGATAGACCACAGTATTGTTTGATTCATCAGAGTTAATACCAAGCTTTCCTTAACAATACTTGAAATGAAAGGTTATTTTAACATGACATATTACAGCAACAGTTCTGAAGCTTGGTTTCATATTAGAATCACCTGAAGAATTGATGCCTGGGCCTTATTCCAGGCCAATTAAATCAGAATAATTGAGTTTGGGCTTATGCATCAGTATTCTTTAAAAACATCCTAGTTTGAGCCTGTGTTGAGAGCCCTTGTGTTAGAAGGAAAATGCAAAGGGTCAATTGAGAAAATATAAAATGAACAGAGTGAACTGTGTACTGAGTTTTAAATAGTTAAGCCTATCTAAATACATATACAACAGATTACAAATATGACAGTTATTTAGATCATCAGTTTTGTTCTGCTGTAAATCACCAATCTCCTTTGACTAGGGTATTTGTAAAAAAACTATTGCTAGTTTTGATTGAGAGGGTGTCCTGGTTTTGTTATCGACTGTGTTCCAATACTTTTTTTGTCTTCTATTTCTGTTTTCTATTTCATCTCACCCTTCATCATTTACATTGGTATGAAATTCTTATGGCAAAGTACTCTCACTCATTCTACAACTACTAAAATTCTGTCACTCAAATATAAAACAGGGTTCTTAAATATGGCTTAATTTCAATCATTTGGAGAGCTTTTAAAAAATGTTGATGACTGAGCTTCACCTCAGATAACTTTAAATAAGAGTCTCTAGGAGTGAGACCCGCTCATTAGTATTTTGTTTCAAAATGTCCCAGATGATTTTATGTACTGCTGGTACATAGTGTGTTAGATTGCTACAAAACGACCTCCCAAGAATTATGCCTCCTCCTGTCCACAAATTTTTGCAATGCGACGTCTCCCATTGACAGGTGGAGTCTATTTTCCTGCCTTGGATATAGACCCCTTAACTGACCCTCTAGAATGCAGCACGTGAGTGAGTGCAAAGTACAGGTGAGGTCAGCACAGGAGCCACCCAGCCAAACCCTCAGAATAAGGAAAAATAATAAAATGCTTCTTTAAGCCATTAAATTTTAGGATGCTTTGTTACTCACCAGAGTCTCACTGAAATACACTACTATGGAGGCTTTTTGTCACAGTGACGATGTAAAGAGCTACTTTTTATTTTTTTTAACCTCTATTTTTATTGCTATTGCGAGAACCACTCTTAACATTTGTCTCTGAAGCTCTTTCTATCCGCTCAGAATTCTCCTTCAGACTCTTACTGCTGGAAGAATGAGATTTAGGCAGAAAAAGAAGAGTTTCATGTCATTGTACAAATATCTTCCTGTTTTTCTCCGGGGTACTTTTTTAGTCTGATTGCCAAATGTTTCCTTTACAGCTAACTGTAAAGATCAAAGGAGCCACCTACCCCTGGGGCTGTGGCCTAGGCCAAGACTTTCATGCATAGTACATGTGGATTGCATCAACACGTCCTGAAATTTGCAGGTTTCACAAGTTCGGGTCCAGAATTTGAAAAAACAACAACAACAAAAAAAACGCATGAGCAAGATGGTCACACTTAGGGAGATACAGGAACCACCTGAAGTCTCTAATCAATTTGCTTAGTGTGGATCATGTAAAAGACTTGTAGTTTGCACCTTCACTATGTTATCAGTGATGAAAATTACGATAATTTGCCTTAATAAAATCAAGTATTTTAACAGTTCTGACTAGAATGTCTTCCTGGTGAAATCAGCAGTGAACGAAAACAAGGGTTTTCTGTATCGTTACTTGGTAGGTCAGGGAAAATGTCATGGGCGTGGAGTCCAAAGACGTGGGTTTGACATTTAAATTGTTCTACTACTTACCTATGTGTAACCTTGAGCAAATCATGAAATTTTTAAAATTTTAATTGTTTCATCTGTATTGAGAAAAAAATAACTACCTCCAGAATATATATAAGGATCAAAAATGGTAACATGTGTGTCCTTTTACAATCCTTAAAGCTTAACTTTAATGTAAGGTGTTATTGCACTTTTTGGGTATAGATAGCACCAGGAAAGAATAAATATGGAAGAAAACTTTGACAACAGCTGAGAAAGTCACTCATATTCTCACAGCATTAGGAAATGTGAATACTTTATATGGCTTCACAGTTGTCTTTAATCTCTGAATCTCAAAGCACCTTCCAGAATAGTTTTATTAATTTATAAAACCCCATGAAATACATTTGTTCCCCCTTAAATTTCCTTTCACACAAGGAACATTTTCCAGGATGTATAGTAAACTTAAGCCTAACCCATGGAGGGACCTCACAATTGTGAATGAATAGAGGTTCTGATCCTTTTTTATGTCTTAATTTTAATGTCTTATTTAAAATGTGCAAGTCTCTTGATCTTGTCTGCCTTCCCCCAAAGCCTGTCCCTTGATGCTTTGATGTAGTGAACATGCTTATGAAACTTAAATCCTAGACAGGTGGCAACATTTTCATTCCTTATATGTTGGGGATAGGGATTGGAGGTAATTTATTAATCTCTTTCTCCTTTAAGTGTCTGAAAGATGCCCATTAAAAATATGTGAACCAGATTCATACACTGTCCAAATTGAATCATTCGATTTGGACAGTGTATGAATAGTATCAGAGCCTGTGCACACTGCATTTTACTCTTTGACTCCTTAACTGGCATATGAGAGTTTTTTCATTCGGCTTATGAAATAGTAGCCTGGTGATCTGGATGAGCCAATGGGACTTCCGGCCAAGACTTGTTTAGACACTAGGAGATACAGCTATAATTACTAACTATATTTCCATGGCTTCTTTTTCAAGGAGTTCAGAGAGCCTGCATACATTATTTAATCTATTAAGTCAGATGAGCTAGATGAATTATGTTAATATTATGTTAGTAAAATTTATATTTACTCCAGCTTTATTTTGTCATATCTTTGGCATCTTTACTTCTTGAACTGGTATTTAGTGATCTGATTTTTTTCTGGATGTTCCAAGATATTCTCTTTCCCATATTGGAATAAACCCAATTTATGTCTATTTCTTCAAATTCTGTTTTTAAAGGAAAAAATATGTATTTGAATTGAGAATTAATATACATTACATCTTAGACCAAAGAAATGCCATTACTGGTGAAAGTCAGTTTGACATCACTATGTATGTGAGAAAGGATGATATATTTTGGGACACGTGAACCTTTTTATTCCTCAAAATAAACCACATAGGTATTTGTCTATTTATAGAACTAATGCTGTTTATAAAATCTTCTCTTAGGAATTTTTATTACAAAGTTTATTTTAGGGTGAGTGAGATTAAGGCACAATACAGACTAGTACCATGAAAAGAAAAGATAAAACCACTTTTTGATAGGTTATGATTCTGATTATTAATGCTAATGGAATAATATCTGCTTTTGGCAGTCTCACTTATAGAGATTTCTAATACCAATGCTGCAGCTTTTATCAGATAACAAAGAAGTTTGAATTTGAGGCTTCCTGAAGTTTATCAAAATAATTTTTCTTTATAAATTTTATTGAATGATTTCCTCTTTAACTCAACATGAGATTATTATAGGGAGTTTTCCATATCAGACCAGTTAAAAAATGAGCCATTTTTTCCCCTGGGCATTTTTTTTTCTTCCTGAGAAAAGGACACACAGATTTACACAGACAGAAATCTTTAGTTTTCAACTCATAATTTTTAATCCAATCGTGTGTACAACATCTATGTGCAGGTGGTATGAGTGGTTAAAGCACCAATGATGTTTACTTCACTTACCAGGGTAGGCCCCTTTCCCTTAAGACTGAAATTCATAATCAATCTAATTGCCGCAGGATTGTTCAATTTCATATAGGATTACACTTTCATGGACTTCTTCCAGAGCTTATTCACAGGAGACTGAAGCAGAGGTCATGCTGGCTTTCCTAAGTAACTTTCTGGAAGAGAAGAGCATAATTGCCTTCTTCCAGGAAACTGGTATTCATCAAAAAAGGTTTGTTTTTCATGTCTTCCCTGGTGGACTTCAGTGGATTTATCAGGATGCTGCTTAGGGTCTCTCCAATTCTCTTCTCTATATTTTGCTTCCATCCGTGACTTTCTTTGAATTGCATTTTTCCTTGTGATTGATCTGACTAAAGGTAAGTCAAGCTAAAACACAAGAAGAAAACAAACATTTCTAATGAAATGACCCCTTAGAAAGAAGAACAGTTTCTTGGCATATTATTATAAAATCTCTAAATAAAAGATATTTTGGCATTTAGACTCAGTTTATATTTTACTCTTTTGCTGGCATTATTTATCATAATCAAAACACATACATGCTGGCTCAGATACACCCCAAGCTTGAAGAGAAGTTTCTTTATCTGACAGATATATTCTTGCTTTTTCAATTTGAATATGTTTTCTTCTGGCAGTTTTGATAGAATATTAATAGAAGCAAAGAAGATGAGCTTAGAAGCCAAAGGTTATGGGTTTGGATCCGAATTCTGCTGCTTACTGGTTACATAACCTTAGGCAAATTAGTTAATCTCTCTAAGCCTACTTTTCTTTCTTTGTAAAAAGGGAAAGTAGACATTAATAATATGTACTTTATTAAAGTGCCCTGAGAAATGAGATGATGCATATGAAGCCATGTAGCACATGCCAGTCCTAGTGAGCCCTCAATACTTTTCCTTCCCATTATATATTGCCCAGAGAATAAAGTAGTATATTTACTTAAAAAGAAAAAGTAATATATAAAAGTAAATAATGAAGCATACAATATAATGAGTTTAAGAATCTTTTTGCCTTTGTAGGGTAACTAATTAACTCAGGGAAACCTGTAATTATATATAAATGCTACCATACTCCTGTGTGATAGAAAAATCATATTAAAAATTCATTTATTTGCCATTTTTTGGTCAAATACTTATTGAGTGCTATTATTTGTTAGACACTACACTAGGTCCTATAGATTCAGTGGCAAGGACTATAGATGTGGTTTCTGGAGTTAATCTGCTAGGATATTTCCAGTTTATAAATAGGAAAAATTAAGAAGAAAACCCCTTAAGGAGCATCGACTTTGATCTTAGTTAATATGTAATCCCTAGTATCATATCCCAAGTGGGATTTACCATCATTCTGTAGCCAATTTTCTTCTCTTAGTCCCAGTCAGTAATTAAGATTTTTTTCCTCAGGCTGTGCCTGGAAGCTCCATTGACTTAAAGGTATTTTGAGTTTTTTAACCATTATAAGGAACTCTGATTGAGGTTTAGGCCAATTATGACTCTTGGACCACTTAACATAATATTAAAAGTAAGATTTCATTTTTTTCACCTCTTGGAAAACCAATATTGACCAAAGATAGTCCTACAGGAAGAGACAAAGTTCACATTTTTGTGCTAAAGAGATATACCTCATCCATACCCCTAGGAGCAGGCTTGGCATGAGGGTGGGATTATGTTTCCTGTGTTACTGTACTTTTTGCTCCCGCTGTAGTGAGCTTGTCCCATCCCCTGGAATGATAAGAATGAAGTACACACGCAAATTATTGCTTAATCACTTTGTTTAGTGTCTATGGATAATTGTCTTCAGCCAAAAGGTGGTTGAGAATAACCACAAAAGAGATTTCCCCCCATGTGTTGTCTCTACCCTTCCTTCTCTCTCCTTTCTTTCATCTCCTTTGTTATAATACTTTCACTCTCTCTCTTTTTTTCACATTTACTTTCTCTTCACCTCTTATGCCCAGCAACTCAGTTTGTTGGAGTTTTGCCATTGTGTGAGGTTTAATCATATCCCCAGGAAGAGGAATAATTATTAAACCACTGGAAATTTAATGATGGGTATTTATTCTCCAACCTTAGTCATTTTGGTGTCTGGGGTTTGGCATGGCAGTCAGTGGAAACCAAAGTAGATAAATGTCATCAAACCGCACGTGATTTTCCAGTGATTTACGTGTACTCCAGATGGGCAATGGCTGATGCCCTGCTCTGCCCTTTATCTGCAAGTTCCTCATGATGAAAATAATAAAGACTTTAAAACAAGTCCATGTCACCACAGCATTGGAAAACAGGTGTCCGTTTCCCTCAATATGAAGTCATTCCTTCCTCACATTGTATGTTCTTCTGCTCTAACAGTTCATCTTTGAGGTTCTTTGTTAAGTCATAGGTCCCTGAACCTCTTATTCTTTTTTTAATTATAAAAGTTGAGGTAAAAAGTTTTCTTTCCCTCTGACTTAAGAACTAAAATTGTTAGGAGAAAAGTTGGACTTAATTTTTCTGAATGAATTAGTGCTAACCTTCTAACATGATATGTATTTGCTTATTTATTATGATTATTTTTATTGTCTGTCTGCCCCAAATAGGATTTAAGCTCCACAAGGGCAGAGATCTTTACCTCTTTGATTCATGGATGTATCCCATGTTTTTAAAAACAGTGTCTAGGACATATTAGGTACTCTTTTAATATTTGTTGAATAAATACTAAGTCTTCAGTAGCTTTGCCTGGAATTACTATTCTTACAGATGGGAGAGCCCTATGTTAAATGTGCCACTTTTTATCTCTGTAATATTAGCAAATATTTTATTTAAATATCATATCTTAATATCCATTTCTTTATCAATATAGTAGGGGTTTTTTGAAGATTAAGATTAAATGGGATTAATGAAATAAAATAATGCATGAAAAGTGTTAGACACAATACTTGGCATAGATGGGTAGTGCTCAAGAAATTGTAACTATTATTGAGTTGTCTTCCTTCAGTTTAATGCTATGTATTTATGAGAAATATAGGAATACATTCATGAAAGACAATTTTTTTTAATGTTAATCTTTGTTTTGTTTTAGCTGAACCTCCATTGGCATATAAATTCAAAGAGGATAGGAATTTTTTGTGATTTTTCTTCCCTGATATAACTCAACAACTAGAATGGTGCTGGGCCCATAATAGGTACTCAATAAATGAGATGAGTGAATTATTAAATGTTTAAGATGGTGATTAGGTCCACCATCCTGACCTTCTGAGCCCCAGTGGTAATCAGAGTTAGTGGCAGAATTTTATGATACTGTTTTTAAAATGCCTTAATTTCTTCACTGTGCAGAATTAAAGACCACAGAGAAAGGTTTTGAGAAGTAAAGGTGAGTGGGGGAAGGGCTGGAAATTTTCTAGATGTTCAGGCCATGCAGAGTCATCTTCAACAATTCACAGTCAAATGGACTTTTTACTTTCTTATTATCCCAATTGACTGCCTGAAATACCTGGATCCACAATACATAATTTCACTTTATATTCTATAGATTTTGTCCAAAACAGAGCATTTCATTTAATCTTGGCTTCTTTTAGGAAAATATCTTAGTGGTGGACATGTAGGTTTTAGGAGAAAAAGTAACTATAGACTCACAGGTAAACATGCTTGTCTGACGCCTGTTGTAATCCGGGGCTCTGAAAATACCACAATCCAAAGGGGATGCTGAAATGTAGGTCTTCTATGAAGTTAAAACTAAACCAAACAAAAATTCCTTGATCTGTTTCTCACCCTGCTAACTCAAGTTATTCTGCTAAGTGACTCTACTGACCGATTCCCTATTTAAATGATTAAAGGAATCTTAAATGTTCTATTTGATTATAACCAATCATTTACTGGAGACCCTCTATGGCCACTTTTAAAAAATATATTTTGTTAAAACAATATTTGATAGGGTCATCAACTAAATTTCTCAAAAAAATCTATATCAGGCAATTTACAGCTATATAATTTTGACATTTCCATGTATTTTTAAGGTTCAGGTTTTGTTTTTGTTTTTTGTATTCTAACAAATACAATTCCTTTTCATTAAAGTTTAGCAATCAGAAGTATTGCTATTGCTATGGTAAGTATTTTAAATGCATACTATTATTTTTATTTTCTCTATAGATTATTTTAGAGGGGAAAACATTTAAAATTGTTTTTGCAACTGCTAAGATTAGAGCCTGAAGCTTTTCCAAAAATAAAGACTCTGAAGAATTTGTTTTAAAATATTTTTACAACTGCAACTCAAAACAATAAAAATGACTAAAGATAACTTTGAGAATACCATGGCCATATCAAGTGAATAAATTTTAAATAATAGAGTTTTATTTCACCTTGAGATGACCAATATTTTATGTAAATTTATGGAAATGCAAATATCTTTGTCAGTTGTAGAAAGAATCATTTCACCAATACCTGTTAATTTAATTTGAACCAACTCTTAAAAATTCGAGCCCCCCAAATATTTTCTTATGTTCATATTTTGAGAGTTTTTTTTTTTGGCCAAATATATTGGCTTGTAATAAGCAGGAGTGTCTTTCAGAAATTTTTAAGATACAGAGCTGAAACCGACACAGAGGTGTAGAAATGACAGAATTACACCATAGACACATGACAGTGTGTATAGTTTCGATGAATATTAATCCGGGAGGCATCAGAAGCAGTGTGACTGTAGCCTGTGACTCCGCCAAACCCATCGTCATTATTAGGAAGGGCAGTTGTCTTGAAGTCAGCTTCCTTATCTTCTACATTGACAAGAAAAGCAGTCACAGTCTGGTGACAAGAAAAACAGATTTTTACTTACAAAGTTTGAAAGTTGTTTTTCAAGAAGGAGAACATATCAGCTTTTCTCCCCCCTTGCTCTATAAATAGCTCCTGGCAGGCAGAAACAGCCCTGATTGCACGAGATGAAGGAGAACAAGCAGCAGGCTGTAGTGCAGAATCAATGGCACGGTGCCAAGAGCTTCATCAAATGAATAATAGCTTCCACTTGACAATCAGTAAAGTGCCTCTTCTCCTACGGATTTAGTTTTTAATGATGATTAGAGAGGATGGGCCCCTAAAATTTCTCTGGTAGAAATGACCTCCTATTAATTTCTATTCCTTGAAATGCTGAATTTCAAAGCTATTTTACAGCTGCAAAACCAAAGGCACTGACATAAAGGAACTATTATCTTTGTAATTGTAGCAACAAGTACTAAATTTGTCATTGATTAACAGAGACTTTTTAACTTCATGATCCTTTGTTGGTTGAGTCCCCTATTTGGAGCTCTGCTGATTTACTTGCTTTGAAAATCAAATGTTACATTTTAGACCCAACAGCTATCAGAATAATGTCTTTTGTTTTAAAATAATAAATACTTCCTTATAAGGTGAAGGTCAAGTTTGAGTTTCTCATTAATTCTATATAGTATTTGTTTTCTGCACAGGTAACAACAAAATTCTAGACAGCCATGCTTAGAATACACATAAGAATAGAACATTTATTAAGCAAGGAACTTATCAGAATTTACAAAATTTCTAACACCTATTTATCTATGTGTGTGTATGTCTATAAAGAGTATATTTTCCAAGAGGACTTAGATGTATAAGAGAGTCTCATAAAGAGTGAAGACATATATATTGATATCAGGTGATAAGACTATAGGTTTACTTTGTCAAATTAGGACATTAGTTATAAAGTAATATCATCAGTATTAAAAATAACCATTGTGTATCTCAAACATGTAATATGTGGCATTCTATTGTTTTATAAATAAAAGTTTTGGACACAAAGAGCACAAGACAGGAAAAAAATTCTGAGTGAATTCAAGAGAAGATAATGGTACTTTATAATGCTTTCTGTTTAGTGTTCTTAACAGTAAAAAAAAAATAGCATAATGAAATGCTTACTTCAAAGGTTTTTAAATTTAGGATGGCTTTGAAAAGCAACGGAGTCCATACTGTTGAATCTCATGTATTGTCATATCTAAGAGTTGATAAAAATTACAGAAATATTTAAAGTAGTTGAGAAGTTTGGAGGGAGACACTTATTAAGAATGAAAACATTTTGTCAGCCTCTGATTCAGGAGGTTGCCCAGTAATGATCTTTGATATTCTGTTTCAGTGTTCCTCAAAGAAATGAGACTGTAGTAAGTTCATTGCTTAATTTGTTCCATTAAAGCAGTGGTCCCCAACCTTTTTGGCACCAGGGACCAGTTTCATGGAAGACAGTTTTTCCATGGGCCAGGGGTGGGTAGGATGGTTTCAGTATGATTCAAGTGCATTGCATTTATTGTGTACTTTATTATTATGACATTATAATATATAATGAAATAATTGTAATATATAATGAAATAAGTATATAACTCACCATATGCAGAATCTAATGCCACCACTGATCTGACAGGAGGCAGAGCTCAGATAGTGATGCGAGCAATAGAGTGCGGCTGTAAATACAGATGAAGCTTTGCTCACTTGCCTGCTGCTCACCTCCTACTGTACAGCCTGGTTCCTAACAGGCTGCAGACAGGTAGGCACTTGTCCATGTGGCCCAGGAATTAGGGACCACAGAGTTAAAGGATTGCCTCAGAATCAAAATGTCTTTTCCTGTAAGAAATAACATCATTCTTATGTTTTAGTTTTCATCATTTTTACTTGATAAAATAAAATGTTGGCAGTTATTTAGGGTTTCACTTTCACTTTAAAAATATTTACCATGCTGAGAAATTAAAAACTTATGGATCTACTAGCCTAAGAAAATTTATAAAATAGTTGACAGGGCTTTGCTTTTTATTATATAAGCTGGTACAAAAAGTCTGTCTCAGCTACAGGTCAGTCAGTTATATGAGAAAATGCATGAAAAAAAATTAGCAAGTTATAACTCTCAAAAATAAAATCACAAAATACTTGTACAATTAGGTCATACTTTTTGGAACAATCATTCAGGAATTAAAATAATAGGATAGCCAGCTATGGTGGTGCATGCCTGTAGTCCCTGCTACTCGGGAGGCTAAGGCAGGAGGATCATTTGAGTCCTGGAGTTTGAGGCCAACCTGGGCAACATAGCAAGATCCCATCTCAAAAACAAAACAAAACACAGAAAAACCCCAATAAATAGGGATAAAATAGGATAAAGTTTTAGGAAAACAGTTGGATGTAAGGGTTTTAAAGAAAATCTTCAATGTTACTTTCTTTGCGTCACCACTAAATTCTATGGGTTTTTTTTTAGTGGGTTCTATAGAATACATCATTGTTTGAATGTAGAGGATTTGAAATGAAAACAGAGATACCCTAACATTTCCACTACTAGGGAATGGTAATGTTTTTGTTACTCTATCACTTATCACTTATTTCTCAATATATAAATTAAATAGTTTTGTATTTTATTACAAATATGACTATCCTATTCAGTAAAAGCTAAAACAACTTCTTTTTCTCCTTTTTTTTTTTTTTTTAAGAATGCAGGGTTTCCTTTGAAGTATGACTTAATGTTTGGTATAAGTCACCCTGAGAAGGGATATGCCACTCTGAGGGGAAACTAGATTATCTGAAAGAATTAATGAATATTTAAAGGGAAAGTGTGTGGGGAAGTAAGAGGAGCAGAATGGGCTGTAATGTGCAATGGTTGGGTCATGGGCTTCCTAAGAACCAGCCTGCTATCGTAGTACCAGAACCTTTGCTTTGTCAAACGGACCATTTGTATTCCTTGTGCATTTTGCGTTTATTCTTCCTTCTGTTTTCTTTAACATTTAATGAATCCTTTCCGAAATTTCTGGCTAGGCTCGGTTGTACCAAGGGGCATAGAGAGGACTACTTGAATTTACATGGTAGTAAGGGAGATGGTAGCACTAGGACCAAGTGAGAGAGCCTCCAGAAGATCAAATTCAGAGGGATAGAGTTGTATTACTTGGTAACAATCCCCCCTCCCCAAACCAGGAAAGTTTCCTTTTAGTACTGATCCTAAAAGGATTTAGGCTGAGCCAGCCATGTAATTTGCAGGGCCCATGGCAAAATGGAGGTCCGGAGCTATAGCCAAGGGCAAGGAAGTTAGCGTCCCCTTCTCATTAGCCTGTTGCCCAGTTTACAGCAGATGGGGCTCCAGGGCGAGGCCTCACTTGATACCTGGAGAGTCCCCACAGAGCCACGCACTGAATGCACTGCTGTTCCGCTACCCAGAGACACAGTGGGATGCACACCTAACCTGGACCCTCCCTGCACCCCGGTACCTGTGAGGGGGCAGGGAGGAAGGTTGGGGGAGGGGATTGTGGCCTCTTCCAGCCAACTTGAACTGGCAACTTTGACATTTGTAGTAGAGCTTCAAGTTTACAGTGGTTCAGATAAGAAAGAGGTTTATTTCTCTCTCAAAATAACACTCTGGAAGGAAGCAATACTTCTCTTTTGCTATCCTACTGTTTCTAAGGCATTGCTTTTCTCAACGTGGTGCAAGACTCTCATCAGCCATTGGGAAGGGGAAAAGAGAGAGAAGCAGGTTATGCCTCTCCATTTTAAGGGCACAATATAGAAGGAACACACATTTGTTGGAACTTTGCTTACATTTCATTGGCTAGAAAGTAGTCAAAGGGCCATATCTAGCCACCAGGAAGGCTGACAAATGTAGTCATTTATTCAGGTGGCCATGTTCCCACCTACAATTCAGAAATTTTGTTAGGTTTAGACACAGGGAACTATATGTTTGTGGAAATGTATGCCACAGTGTACCTCATTGAACAAAAATCAATAATTTTGATATTCTC